>NC_052612.1:3794503-4015705 GCF_016545825.1 Eucalyptus grandis
GCGATCGAGTTGTTCATTCCACCATCCTCCACTTCTATAGACAGTTTCTTCCTTCCATGAGCCTGCTGCAAGTAATCTAGCTGTTGAAAGAGCATACACGTGAAAGAGACGTTATATCAATTAAGTATCGAATAATGCATCCATCTAATTATCTAAACTTCTATAATAGCTAATGGTGCTCCTTCTTTCTCATAATTGCATATGGCATCAAAACTAGAAAATTTCAAGTTTTTGTAACAGACAAATACAGGCTACATCTTGATGGGGTAATTTAAATGAAACACTCACTAACACAACACAAAGAGAGAAGGCACAGATATCCTTTGTTTATTTCCACCTCTTTTTCACCTTATCGAAACAATTACAAGACTCTAACTTTTATACGCTTCACACATAACTCTTAAACTAACACCTCATAAATATAGCTAATGTTCTCAAGTGATAAAATCCTAAGAACTTACAAAACATTGATTACACTTAGAAACATGAACAGTCATGAAATAGAAATACGAATAGACTTCTCAAAAACAATGCTACAATAAAGAATCTAATTAACTCAAGCATCGGATCAATCATCGTATCAATTCACCAAACAAAATCATGGTATCAAATTCTGGGAGTATCGCACACAAACCATTAATATCAGTAACTTCTCCATTGACATCAGCAACTCGTAGTCCATTGACGATATTTATTAATTTGGTTTAATTTCTAACACATCTCATATGCAAGTCCTGGCCTCCTAACACCCACTTTTATCTCCTAAAAAGTACAAATTGAAGCCCTGTAGATAAACTTAAGTGAATAACTAAATCTGGTCTCTAAAAGAACGCTGCATTGGCATATCAATCGTCGCACGATTTGCCTTCACGGGCTATGTTGGTTTTCACCACCCAATCTGGCCTTGACGACTATGTAATCTTGCCAACTAGTAGATCAACTGCTATCCTTGAATCGGTCTCTAGGATGAGCGAACCGGGTCGGATCCGGTCTGACCCGATCCCGGTTCTGTCCGGTCGGTACGGGTCGAGTCCGGTTTGATCGGACCCGGCCCGGTCGGGGGAGGGCCAAATTCGCCAGGCCCCGATAGGACTGGGCCTGAACGACTGGCCCAGTCCAGCTCAAAACTGAGTCCACCTAAAAAGAAACTTAGTAAACTACCCAACCAAAGGAAAGACTAATATTAAACCAGCCCGACACAAAAGGAAAAACTAATATTAAACCGGCCCAAAGGCCTTGCTTCGGCCCAGACGCGGCCTGCCCGAAGATCAAAATCCTACCCGGCTGCGACCCGATGGACGTCCCTCTCCTTGCTTGCGGCTGAGGCGTCGCTAGGCGTACGGACGGCGGCGGGGGCGACGACGGGCTTGACGGCGACGGTTGGGACGCAGCGGGTGACGGCACGGTGGCGGAACAGCGGCGGCGGGCGACGGCGAACGCGGCGGCTGGTGACGAAAACGCAGCAGCAGGCGAAGGCGGGGGAAGCAACACGGCGGTGGTCGTCGGGGATGGCGGTTGCTGGAGAGGTGTGGAGGCGGCAGCGAGCGTCGGCGGCGGCGGCGACAGTGCCGGAGACTCCCCTCCTCGTCTCCCTGGTTCTCTCCCTCCCTCTCGAGCTCTCTCCCTCTGTTTTTCTTTCTCTGGTTGCTCCACTTTCTTTCTGCCCCTCCTCTCTGCTTCCCCCTGTCTTTTCTTTCCGCCGGTCCGCCTGTTGCTCGCGTGCTTTCTGCTCTGCTCCTGCTCCCCCCTGCTGGCGTGCTGCTGCTGTGCTGCTGCTGCTGTCTCTCCTCCTCTGCAGGTTTGCGCGCGAAGACAGGACAAGGAAGACAGCTGGGGCGCGGCGAAGAGCAGGCGGGCCAAAAGGAAAAAACGAAGGACCCCTAAGGTTTTTTCTTCTTTTTTAATAATTTTTTTAGGACAAAATTGTTAATGCTATTAAGTCTGAAGTAAAACAACGAAATTTAGTGTCAATAATCATGTGCAACAATTGTAACTTAGATTCAAATAAATGTAAGAAAACTAAATCAACATGATAAAACTGAATCACGACATAATTATGTAATCAACATCCAAAAGCCATCCAAAAATGTTGCAATGAAATTTTGTTAGCAATGTAGTCAATGATATAAAAGTTCACGGATAGAATTCTAAATTTATTTATCTCTATTTACACATGTAACGCTCTAGCTGGATGAACTCTTTTAGCCATAACTTTCATTGATGGATTACACAAATATTAACATCACTCGTATTTGATTTTGATTTAAATTTGCATATTGATAATGTCCATAATCTTTTGACCTATTAATTGAAAGTATGATTGGAGGAAAATATTACCAGTAGACAAAACTGACCCATTGAAACTTTAAATATAAACAAGTGCCATGTAGTAGCCCACAGAATGTTTCTAATACTTATATACATATTTCAATAGCATACAGGGCTTTGACAAGGAGGTCATATGTCAAACCCATGGTATTTCGATATATAATCAGGCATCAACCCTAAGTCTCTTTTACATTTTTACTCAATTGCTGTCGCAATTTCAGTAATTCAGACTCCAATTAGTCAGATTTCTGTGTTTCGAGTATTCAACGGATAAAATTTCTTAGTTAAGTCAATGGCCCTTATTGAGATATAAGGATGTGTCATCCTTAATGTAAGGATTTGAAGATAAGTGTAACTGCGACATTGTTAAACTATCATAAGTCTTTCTTTACTAATTGTGTTTTCGTTGAATGAGCACAATTTTTAGAGTCACACTTGTCTTAAAAATTGGCCAAGTATTTAATTGCCTAAATTTTGGATTTCTAATAAAAGATTTAACCCTACAAGCAATGAGTTGTGCTAATTAACGAGGTGGCTTCCATTTTTGAGGAGCTACGAACTAGGGTCAAACTTCAAGAAGAGAGACTCTTTCATATGATTCTTTTTATTTATTTATTTAATTATGCAGCCACGGCACAAACATGAATCAATGAAAAGGATTTGTTAACATTGACGGTATATTTGAATAAACCTCTTGATACATTTTCTAGTTTGATGGATGAAATCAGTGTTTGTGATCCTTTTGGTTAATGTTCACTTTCCTTTATATTAATTTTCCAGAATATGCTTTGTAGAACAATTCTTGTATATAAATAAATGGATGCTTTTGCTTATATGGTTTCATCCTACAGGCATATGATGTTCTTGCTTTTTTAAGAAACAAGAAGGGGAGAAGCACATACTCACTATGTGTGCATATTAAGGAGAGTTTATTATGTTTTGCAGATATATTTGTATGGTATATTAAAATGTCACATGTAGAAGCATGCATGAATCATCTCTGGTTTTACAGTCAAATAGTTCTGCAGAATATGGCATGCTTATGTGCATAACTCACTTTATTGAAGGAATGGTATAGGTTTGTCATTGTCGAAAATGGAGAAACTGCTTAGAGAATATACTAAAAGGTTATGATAATATCAAATTTAACCCAAGGATTTAAAGAATTCATTTAAGTGTGCAAATGTTCATGTTTAAACCATACAGAAGCTTGGTTCGATTTTACAAGTACATAAGTAAGATTTTACTATGTCAGGAAAGCTGCTAGAGGAAAGGTGTTGAACCAACTAGGTTATGCAAAGCAATCAGATTTTTAGCGGGCGCTCTCCGTGGATAGATTTAATGACTATTGAGTTCCTAAATCAAAGCCCCAAAGTCATAGCAATAAAATGTGACATCCCAAGATTAGTTATGCAAAAAAAAGGGACTAATTCGCTCAGAAGGTTGGTGAAACAATATGATTAAAACCTGCATTAATAGAAGATCAGATTGATGGCCTAGATTGTAACAAGGTTTTATACATGTGTTTTTAAGGAATTTTGCTGAGATTTTTCTTTTTTAATGGAAGATTAGATAGATATAACTACTACAAGAGAATTTAAGTATTATTGGGGAGATTGTTGAGTTCGTGTCTTCTTAAACTTGTAATACCCATTTTAGTGTTGTTTCTAATTATTAGCAAGAGGGACAAACCCATTCGTAAACATATGAAAAGGGTGGTTTTACATACTTAGAGTGAACACTATTTGTCTTGGCAAGAGATAAAATGTATAATGGACCTTTATAAACAGTCGGAGGTGTGGTTTATAATTTAGAAAAAGGACCTTGTATCGTGTGAACAAGGTGTGAGAATGGCTATTGAGGTCCAAAAGTTACTCAGTGTACAGCGGATTGCTGTGAAGGAAGTCAAGTTCTTTGTGGCAGCAAGTTCTACACTTGTAACAAGTAATTGTCTAATCAATCTCTAGGCTTATTGCATGGATACTAATTCGGTCATCAACTAGCTAATCCAAAGAATTAAACATTCTTATATCAAGCTAAATGCAATTACAAAAAGCCATGTGATGTTTGAATGTGCATGCATAGTTCAGAAAGCAACAAAACAGTGATGTTCGAGTATCCTTAAAAGAGTCCGATCCCATAAGACAGGAAAACCGTCGCCAAAACCCAGATCTAACAGAACATGATAGCACATGAAGCATATCACAGGACAGAAGCCATGAGTCAAGAAATCAAAGCAACAAAACCTGAAGAGTAAAGAAAGGCTGCATAGTGGTCCGTCGATCGGGCGATGGTGCGTCAGTCAAAGGTCGGGCGCAGGGTCGGAGGAGAGAGAGTCGGGCGCAAAAGAGTGAGGAAGCCGAGAACAGGGGAGAACGCGGTTCTCTCTCCTCCGAAAGGAAGAGCCAAACATATTTCAAAATTGGCCTGACAACGCGGACTTTCTTCTCGTCAAAGGAAATTGGCCTGACAACGTGGGGCCACGTTGGACATGTATGTAATTTGAGTGCCTCCTTATTTGCCTGGAGTAGCAGACGTAGCCAATATTCTCTCGCATAATTCCTGGTGAAACTCAATTACATTTTTTGGCCTTTTGTACAGCTGACGAAAAAAGAGCTGCAGCAGAGAGAGAGAGAGAGGTGCATAATTGCTGGTGAAACTCAATTATATTTTTTGGCCTTTTGTACATTTGGCGAAGAAAGAGCAGTCGGAGAGAGAGAGAAGGAGAGAGGGAGAACAGGGTTAACAAAAATGTCGGTTGGATGCGCCTTTTAGCGAAAATTCATCGCTGAAAAGTATTTAAAAAATTAATTCCGGAGAAAGTAAATAATTTTCTGGTGTTCGTTCGTGCCAAAACATGTTGGAGAAAAATTAATTTTATGGTGTTTGATAGCAAGTGAATCCACTAATATGCGTTAATAAAGTCTAATTTAGGCTAATTTAATCTATAAGAATTAGCAAAAAAATAGGAAAATGATTTCTTACCATAAACAGAAGTTTTTTTTTTCCAAATATAATTTATTATTTTCAATCCACAGAAAACACTTTCGGTAGATTGAATAATTTTCTCATCTAAATATTGAAATATGGAAAAATTTCCGTAAACAGTTTTCCATCAACTAAATGGGCATTTAGTCTATCTTTAAAAATTGTGATTGTTTGTTTCTTGAAAAACAAAAGGCGAAAAGTTTGCTTGACAGCTAATTGTACGATGTCTCGAAAGATTCTACCATGTAATAAGTCGATACCTCCATCACAAACATTAATCTTCCCAAATTGTTAACTTAGATGCTGTCTCTTTTGTTGACCCTTATCATATATCAATCAACTAAGGAGGATGTCATGTCATGATTTTTTAAGGGCAACGTCAACAAATAATATCGGATCAAAGAGGTGAATTAACGAAAATATGATAGTATAATTACACTTTATTTGCACATAATGTATGTAGCCAATACAAAGATGTTATTGTATAAGATCAACCTCATGGGACACCGATTCCATAGTATTTGCTTCAATTCATGCGATAAGTGTTGATTTCTCTTTCTGGGATCAAATCGAATGTTAATGACTTCATGTCAGCGAGGAAGATGGGATTAATGGGTGACGGAAAGTGGAGATTGAAGAATGAGAGAGAGATTTGAGAGGCCGAGACACAGACCAGGTCCGCGTGCACGTGAGAGTGACCTATGGCACGTGCGTGAGTGGCCAAAACCTTTGTAGTTTCTATTATTAGCCACAAAATTGCTTATCCTAAAGTTTGTGCTTTCTCTATCTCCCAATTAGCTCTCGACCAAGCTTTTTCACCACTTCAATCCAAAAATCATCGTGATCAATTCCGCTTTGGCCTGGGTGCTTTATTTGACGCAATTTTGCGATTGTCTTGTTAACATATGCTCTAAAAGAATTTCAGTTGGGAAAATTCATTCATCAAATGCAACTCCAGCAAGGTGATTAACTTTACAGAGATCCTCGTTTTACCCGCTCCGACTCCGTAATACTCCCGATGACCCTTCCAAAACTGACTTATTGAACCTTGCTAAGTAAACTTTAAGGTGTCAGTATCAAGGGTTATCGAGACATTTGGCCTTCAAAGGGATTTTTATAAAGAAGAGTGAACGACCAAAAATGTGTTCCTTAAGTTGACGTTGTATGCTGGTTTGATCTATTAGACAAAACCACGCGTGCACACGTAAAAATCTTAATAACATTAGATCTAATTCATCGATTGCACGTTAATTTATATTTATCAAAAGAGCGAATGAGATTGTACGGTCTTGTACACATAACAGACAAATTCCCCATTGCTTATGGGGCACATGGGTGGTGTATTCTCTCTTGGATTGATTAAATTAAGTAAATCATGTGTTAGAGGAAGAGTCTTTCATCCAAGGGAAACCATTAAAACAATGTTTGAACAATTTGGTAGATCTATACCCTACAAAATGATTTTCAATGTTGTAAGCATGCACTTTCATCTAATGATCATCCCGATATATTGTGTAGTTCTTTACAACTCTACCAGGCCAAAAAATTTTGTCCTCTTAATTTTATATAATTATTATTGTCATCATCATTATTAAAGAGTAGATCGTCACTTTGAATTATGATTTATATATAATCTCTCTCTCTCTCATTCATCATTATGTAGTTACTCCTTTATGCTTTCATAGTCGGCAATCCACAAGTGATTAGATATTGGTCCGAATGTTAGTGTGTTTTTAGTTGATGTGGGATCTAAATACAACTCTTGTGGTACTTAAATGCACGGTTGCCTAGTAATGTAGTTTGGTATTCTCAAAAATAAAATAAAAATATCATACATACTTCTTGGTTGTGGCTATGACATTAATGAAATCTTTTAGATCGTGCACTTTCGATGAACATGTATAGATTTCACCAAATAAGATTCCAAGTAAATTAAAACTAAATAAAGTGATGTCCAAAGTTAAGGCAAAAAGGAGCTATTTTAGAATATCACTAGGTTGATTTTTACTTTCGTAAATAATTTCAATCACATGATTGGGATAAAGGTAAAAATCACTTGTCTCTTCTTTTAATTCTTTTTTATTTTAATCTTGGTTTGAGATTTATATTTATTGATACTTAAACTTGACTAAAATATAAAATTAAAATTATATGAAAATTTGGAATCAATTTCCCTACTAAAAACGATTTTCACCATCATCTAGCATTATTATTATTTACATTATGTTTTATTTTCGTTTTATTTATTTAACTACATTATTATTATTAAAAAAAAGGTCACACATGCTCTAGCTCCTCTTTTCCTTTTCCCTGAGGGCCCAGGCGCAACCTGCTGTAAGCTTCTCACCTTATTCCTTCCCCTTTCCTGCTTTTCTGCCACAGCCAAGAGGGCGCTTTGCATAGCAGCAGGGCAGGCGCAAAGGAGAGCAGGTGGCGGTGGAGGCGACGGGTGATGTGATGCTGGTTCAGCCAAGGGGGCCGGTCGGCGCGCGAAGCACCGGCGGCAGAAGCGCCTCCGCTGACCCCCGTCTTCAGCCTATAAATAGAAGGCCAGAGGTCGGGGAGGAGGGAGAAATCGGAGGGGTCGCACGAGGCGAGAGGGATCGGATCCGAGGAGAGAGGGCCGCGAAAGAGAGACCCGTGAGTTGAGAGAGAGAGAACGCGACTGAGAGAGCTGTTGGCTACTTCCGAACCAAAACTGATGATCCGCCGCTCCTTGTCCACTTCGAGGCCATGGTAGGTCCCCGTTCGGGCCGTCTTGGTTTTTCCCGATTCGGGGTCGGCTTCCCGAGGATCCCGGCTAGGAGACGAGCGAGGCGGACGGACGTAGCCCGATCTATCGAGCTCGTCCGCCGTCCGACGCCGCGAGCTGGGTAGGGACTCTCGGCCGACCGCGCTTTCTTGTGCCCATGCCCTGTTTCGGGCTCGCCGGACTGGGCTGCTGCTTTCCGGTTCATGCGAGTTTCGGCCTTATTTGTGGCTGGATCTTATGGCTACATGGCTCCTGGTAAGTTAGATGATTGAATCTAATCGAACATTTCGCAGGTACAAATGGTCTCGGATCGATAATTTGCATTCAAATAATTCTAACGAAACTTTTAGGATTCTGCAAGTATAGATTTTGAAAAGTGGTGTGTTAAGAGTGTGGTTCAAATTTGGAATTTGGGTACAACTTGACATTATGATCATGACTTTGATTCATTCTCCTTCTTGAAAAATAATATTAGTAGTAACTCTGCGGTTAATGGACAAATCGAATTTGATTCATTCAATAAATCTAACAATACTAATAAGAGTATATAGATTATGAAAAGTGGTTTGTTTCAAAAGTATCACAGAAATTTGGAATTTGTGTACAACTTGATGATGATGATGTGAGCAAAACCCTGACTAGTTCTTCTTTCAAGAAACAGAGTCAGCAGTAAAAGTAGTGGCACTAGAGAATGATGGGAAGCATCCATTGAATGTTCTTTCTTCCCTACAAATGACACAAACTCGACATTATTTGAAAGACTCAAATGTGCTACTGAGGGATGTGCTCGACCCATGGCTTCCTCCTCCGACCGGCCAACTAGCCGAGGAAGTGGATGCATGGGGACGAGTCTCAATTTGCGACCTACCGTGCATTTCATCAAGCAAGAATTATCCACACGCACTCAAGCTTGTTTGTCGCCATTGGGTTCTATTAGAATATTTTAATAATAATTTAGTGAGTCTCAAGGTTGTCTGCATTCAAAGATCTCTCGCATGCTAATAGTATCTCGCATGCTAACAAGTATCATTTGGGCTTGAGATCCATGCCTTTTGTCCTCTTTCTTTATTATATGATTTAGACCAATGTGATGTTGAGTTAGATAACTAAACGGGGCGATTGAGAATCATTTCGAGGGCATTTTCAACATAATCTCACAAATCTCTTGCCGTGGGACTTGGAACTCTTAGGTGAAGACGATTCCATCCCACCTGCAAGAATGTTCAAGGCCGTTTTCTTGACGATGATCTCATCCCCAAGCTCCTCCCACAAGCCTTTATGATTTTGTCATCCCTGAAGGTGATGGGGGTCCCGGCGCATCTTTGGCGAAGGCCAGTGCTTGCGCTGTCTTCTTCTATTTTCATTTATTTTGATTGCGTCGCATTAACACGTGACGTCAAAGAGGACATTTGCCGACATTCTTGTTAAGGCTAACGTGGAGCTGACTGCAGTTGTCTGTGTCTCGCAGCTAGACAGTTCAACTCGGTGGAGCACCAGTCGAGAAGTGGACAAGGAAAGCTCGCGCATGCGTAAGGTTTCGTCCAGGGCAACGCGCTAGAGAAGATCCCGAACGAGATCAAGTGCGAGGCGGGTCCAGACAGAGAGGGTGTATGGCCAAGAGCATGAGCAAGTACTTGCCATGGACCGGGTCGAGAACAAGGCCAGCAAAGAGAAGGCCATGGGAATGTTGAAAGCCATAGAAGCCCATCTCTTGAAAACGCTGATGCTTACGAGTGAGTTGTTGTTACATGTTGGCTGGATCTTTCTATCTCCCGCCATAATTTATGTCTTCATTCGTGTCTCTTTCAAGAAAAATAACAATCGAGACTGAACCGTAACTATGTTTTGAAGCGGTGGATATGCTGCATGCTGTCATCAAAGACGCTTGTCAAACATCTTGTAAAGATCTCGGCATTCTTTAACAGAGTTGAAACTGCCGCGAGATTATAGATATGAATGCGCAGCTTTGCCCATCTGTCTTTGAGGCCAGATCAGAAAAGCATATCGAGGAAGAGAACAGTTGACTCAAGAAGGGACGGTCAACTTTTTCACATATGAATTTTCTGCATTTGACACGCAGTTGTTACTTCACATTCGTATTTTTAAGTCTTGAGATTTAACAAAGACTTTGGCGTGGAAAATCATTCGCGATTCACATGTGACGGAATGGCACGCATCGGAAGCTTCAAAGAGATGAGAAAAAGGTGCTTGATGGAGACTTAGAAATGAGTTAAAGTAGTATATATATTTAATCGATTTTGGACGTTTTATTTTAGTGAGGTTCATATGGGTTCCACATGAACCTATCAAATATAGCGATTTAGATTAACTTAGTACATATACGACAATTTTGATGAAGAAACAGAAATGAGCTAGCGTCATATTTATATCAAGTGGAATTTGGAATTTAATTTAGTGAATTCAATATGGATCCTATGTGAACTCATCAGATTTGGCAATTTAGATCAATTTGGACATACAACACACTTTTGACAAAGACTCGGAAATGAGTTAGGGCCTCATTTTTATTTAGTAGAATCTAGACTTTTAATTCCAGCGAGTTTTATATAGGTCCCACATGAACCCATCAGATTTAGCGATTTGGGTTATTTAGTACATAATACGTAATTTGATGAAAGAGCACTATATTTATATTAAGCTGATTTGAACTTTTAACTAGTAAGTTTCCTATGGATCCCACATGAACCCATCAAATTTAGCGATTTAGATTAACTTATTATATACAAAATACAATTTTGACGAAAACTTAGAAATGACATAGCATTGTATTTATATCAAGGAGAATCTAGACTTTAATTCAAGTGAGTTCCACATGGATCCCACATGAACCTGTTAGATTTAGCGATTTAGATCAATTTAGGACATACAACACACATTCGATAAAGACTAGGAGATGAGCTAGGTCATATTATATACAAAACAATTTTGATGAAAACTTAGAAATGACATAGCATCGTATTTTATCAAGGAGAATCTAGACTTTTAATTTGAGTGAGTTCCACATGGATCCCACGTGAACCTATTAGATTTAGTGATTTAGACCAATTTAGGACATACAACACACGTTTGATAAAGACTCGAAATGAGCTTGGGTTATATTTATATACAACATAATTTTGACGAAAACTTAGAAATGACATAGTATCGTATTTATATCAAGGAGAATCTTGACTTTTAATTCGAGTGAGTTTCATATAGGTCCCACATGAACCCATAAGATTTAGCAATTTGGGTTAATTTAGTACATACGGCATAATTTTGATGAAAGAAACCGTATTTATATTAAGTTGACCTGAACTTTTAATTTAGTGAGTTTCCTATGGATCCCACATGAACCCATCAAATTTAGCGATTTAGATTAACTTAGTATATACAACACAATTTGACGAAAACTTTGAAATGACATAGCATCGTATTTATATCAAGGAGAATCTTGACTTTTAATTCGAGTAAGTTTTATATAGGTCCCACATGAACCCATCAGATTTAGCAATTTGGGTTAATTTAGTACATACGCATAACTTTGATGAAAGAAAACTGTATTTGTATTAAGTTGACCTGAACTTTAATTCAATGAGTTTCCTATGGATCCCACATGAACCCATCAAATTTAGCGATTTAGATTAACTTAGTATATACAACACAATTTTGATGAAAACTCAAATGACATAGCATCGTATTTAGATCAAGGAGAATCTAGACTTTTAATTCGAGTGAGTTCCACATTTATCCCACGTGAACCTCGTTAGATTTAGAGATTTAGATCAATTCAGACATACAACACACATTTGATGAAGACTCGAAATGAGCTAGGGTCATATTTATATACAGCAAATTTTGATCTAAAACTTAGAAATGACATAGCATCGTATTTATATCAGGAGAATCTAGACTTTTAATTCGAGTGAGTTCCACATGGATCCCACGTGAACCTGTTAGATTTAGCGATTTAGATCAATTTAGGACATACAACACACATTTGATAAAGACGCGAAGATGAGCTAGGGTCATATTTATATACAACACAATTTTGATGAAGACTTGAAAATGAGGTAGTGTCGTATTTATATTAAGGGAATCTAGACTTTCAATTCTAGTGAGCCCATTAAATTTAGCAATTTAGATCATTTTAGAACATGCAACACACTCACCAAATAACTTATGCTCAGAACACTATCTAAATTTAGTGATTATTTTTAGAAAATATTTTTAAATTATTTATTTTCTGCAAAATATAATGCATCTTAGTAAAGAAAATATGCAGTGATCGAACCCTTGTACTACTCGTCTCCTCTATATGTGTCAACTTCAATTCAGCCTCTTCTCTTCACTCCCAAGTCCCAGAGACCAACTTCATCACTCACTACTCAAGTCTTTCCTGCATCATCACCCCCTTCGCTCAGCAACTCTATTAAGATCCGGTCATGGGTGTCACTTTTCACTTCGATATCCCAACCCCCATTCCCAAGGCCAGATGTTCAAGGCCGCATCTCGATGTAACGACACCTCCTCCCAAGGTCCTCCCACAAGCCACAAGAGCGTTGAAGTCCTCAAGGCGATGGAGGTCCTTGACCATCAAGTTGATGACTTTTGCAAAGTTAGTCCATCTCGTATTAGGAACTTAGGATTGCTTTGAATCAAGGTAGGTTCAACCTATGGAACACTATAATGAATATGGAAAAGATAGAAATATGACTCGATTACTTAAGATGTTTCTAACCGTTTAACTTTACATAAGTGATTATGTGACCAATTCTTGATCGAAAAGTCGCTATGTCTAAGTCAATTGTATTGACGGCGTCAACAATTGGGTTAATTCTAATGGCCTGATGGACACCATGAAGATTGGTGCTCGTGATATTGGCCTTCTGAGTTCTAAATGTGAGTGTGACTTTTGTTACATTGATAGGCAATCCACAGACAGCGAAGCACAAGGTCGAGGTCCTGGACAAGGAGAACTTCACCTACTGCTACTCAATCATCGAGGGCGAAATGCTGGGCACCACCTTCGAGAAGATCACCCATGAGGTGAAGATCAACGCGTTGCCTTTGGGAGGCTCGATGTTGAAGTGCACGGACAGTTACTTCACCGCGGAGGAGATCAACACCTGGAAAGAGAAGGTGTCCGCGATGTACGAGGCCATCGAGGCTATCTCTTGGCAAACCCAAAAGGAGACAGGAAAAGGAGACAGGAAGAGTTTGAGTCACTCTGTTTGGAGCTAAGCATGTTGGGCTGGTGAGTGTTGTTGTTCTGTCTTTGCTGAGAATAAGAGAATAAAAGGTGTGATAGGAATCTGGTGCAGTGGTTTTGTATTTGATAAACTATGCTACATTTTAAGGCTTGTAGAATGAAATTCTCTAATTTTAGTAATTTTTTACGAGGAGAGAATTCATGAGTTACAAATGAAATGCCAAATGGCCAATAAAATACCAAACTTTGGCCTGATATTTCAAATTTAGACTAACATCTAAAGCTATCAATGTGGCACAATCTTTCATAAACCACAATATAAAAGTACATCCCTTTCGTATGGATCGTACCAAAAGAATTAGCAAATTGCGAGAATTTACTGAGCCTCGAACTTGAGCAACAACAATCGTTGGGTGTCATGTCGCCGTAGCCGGGGAACTCATTCACGCTATTGTAACCACTCAGACCCGAGCCACAACCACTAGTAGGATCAAATTCCTTCCAATTTAGCAAAGCTCACTAAATTGAAAAATCTCAACGTTTTGCATAACGATTTGTCGGGAACGATCCTGGCTTTACTCACCAGATGAGCAGCTTAGCTTCATGGGCTTCCCGTATACTAAGCCGACAAAGGCAGCTTCTTGGTGGTCGCCTTCCAACAATAACTAGAAGTGCTTTTATTGCAAACCGGCCTTGTGAGGAACGCGACGAATGTCTCCATGTGGGTCGAGCAATAAATCGATCTGACCATCGGAGAAAGGTTCCCATTAATGTGATTGTTGCGTTTGTCGCTTACTACTTCTCGTGACCTGTTATTGCTCGATTTTGGTGCTTTGCTGTGAAACAAGCATCTCGATGAAGAGATAAGAAATCTTATGAAGTACGTGAAATCATATGGGAAAGGGGAATGAAGTTTGCATTCAACGATATTGCCAAGGCCACCAACAGCCAAAGGAAGAGTACCAGTCGGAAAACGCGGATTCGTAAGCGCTATTAAGGCCAAATAGGCCAACGGCCACATCGTCGCGGTAAAAAAGTGGTTAACCCAGGACATCATCCACCTTTTGTGAACTTTGGCAAAGGTCTTGCATGGAGGAAGCGGAGGCTGGGAATTGACCAGGAAGAGAGTGAAGATTGTTCAATGCGTGGCTCCAGTGACGCCTACTTGCATCACAATTGCTTCACGCCATTGTCCATCTGGAACATGATGTTGAAACATCTTGCTCGAGGTCATCTCTTAGCCTTGGCTTTTGGTTTTTGGGACGGTGAGGCTCTTGAATTTGGATTCGCTCAATTGGATCCTGGCTGGATCTATGGCTACATGGTTCCCGTAAGCTACATGATCCATCCAATCCGCACATTCCCCCGTACCTATGGTCTCAAGTTGATCAAATACCTTCAATTGACATATTGAATTTGGATTCATCCAATTTCTAACAAGACTTTTAGAAGAGCAAGTATAGATTTTGAAAAGTGGTCTGTATTAACAGATCTCAAAAATTTGGAATTTGTAGGCAACTTGAGGTTGTGATCAAAACATTGAGTCATTCTTCTTTCATGAAACAGAGTCAACAGTAAAAGTACCGATGCTAGAGAATGATGAGGAAGCATCCAGGAATCTTCTCTCTTCCTACAAATGACACAAATGTCGACATTATTCAAAGACTCAAATGTGCCACTATAGGATATGCTCAACCCACTTTCCTCCTCCGACTGGCCAACTGGTCAAGGAAGTGGTATTCATGGTCATGGTCACAATAGCGTGTATGCGGACGAGTCTCGATTCGTGACTTACCATGCATTTCGTTGCGCAAGAATTATCCGCATGTACCAAGCTTTCTTGTCCGAGCCGTTATGCCGTTAGAATATTTAAATTATAATTTAGTGAATTCCCACCTCAAGGGTGTCAGCATTCAAAGATCTTCAATGCTAATATATAATTTGGGCTTGAGATCCATGCCTTTTGTCCTCTTTTTTTTTATTGTATTATTTAAGAACATTGTGATGCTGATTTAGATTACTAAACGAGGAGATTGAGAATCATTTAAAGGGCATTTCAACATAATCTCACATCTCTTGCCCTGGGACTTGGAAATCTTAGGCTAAGACGCATTCCATCCCACCTGCACGAATGTTCAAGGCCTTTGATCTTGATAAAAATCTCATCCCCAAGCTCCTCCTACAAGCCAATCTGGATTTTGTCATTTTTGAACTGTGACGGCGGCCTGTCACCATCGCATCGTTTTCGGCGAAGGCGAGTACCTGGTGCTGTCTTCTAATTTCACTCATTTTGATCACACATCAACATGTGATGTCAACATATTTGCCTGACATTCTTAGATAAGACTAACGTGGAGCTGACCGCAGTTTTCTGTGTATCGCGGCTATACGGTTCAACTCGGTGAACCAGTCGACAAGCTGGACCGAAAGCTCGCGCGCTTACATCATTGTGGAGGGCGACGTGCTAGAGAAGATCTCGAACGAGATCAAGTCCAGACAGAGGGTGTACGTGCAAGAGCACGAGCAAGTACTTCGCCAAGGACAGGGTCGAGAATAAGGCCAGCAAATAGAAGGCCATGGGAATGTTGAAAGCCATTGAGCCCATCTCTTGCAAAACTTCGATGCTATTAATTGAGTTGTTGTTCCACGTTGGCTCAATCTTTTGAGATTTAACAAGACTTTGGTGTCGAATCATTCCTGATTCACGTGTGACAGAGGTATGATCAGAAGCTTCAGAGTGATGAGAAACATTTGATGGAGATTTGGAAATGAGCTGGCATCGTTTATATCTAGTGGATTTTAGACTTTTAATTTTAGTGAGTTTTATATGGGTCTCATGTAAACTCATAAAATTTAGTGATTTAGATTAACTTTTTTTTTTTTGGGTCAAAAGGAAATTTCGATTCTTTATCAAACCGATACGTGAAAGGGAATCTCAAAAGTCAATAATAATAAAACAAACCCGTATATTAACTTATACAACATACTTTGATGAAAACTTGGAAATGAGATAGCATCATATTTATAGTAAGAGAATGAGCTTGAATCCCACAGTTTCATATAGATCTCACTTGAACCACAATACACTTTGATCTAAGACTTGTGCAACAAGCTAGGTCAAATTATATTAAGTTTAATTGACTTTTAATTCCAGTGAAATTTGGTAAGTCCTACACGCATCTTATTTAGTGATTTAAATCAAGGAACACATACAACGCAATTTCAATGAAAGAGCATCATATTTATATTAAGTGGATCAATAAATTGAGTTTCAGATGATCCCATGAACCCATCAATGACATTTATCACTAGTACAGAAAGAATTTTGACTAAGACTTGGAGATAGTAGTGCCGTATTTATATCATGGGAATTTGGACTTTTAATTCTAGTAAGTTCATATGGATCCCACGCAAACCCATCATATTTAGCGATTGATCAATGGTGACACAATAACACACTTTTTTTAATGAAGACTCAGAAATGAGCTAGGTTGTATTTATATTAAGCTGATTTTTGATTTTTAATTCTAGTAAGTTCCATGGGTCTCACATGAACCCATTAGATTTAGTGATTTAAATCAATTTAGTACTGACAACACAATTTTGACGAAAGTGCACTGTATTCATATTGAGCGGAATCAAAACTTTTAATCCTGGTGAGTTTTGTATGGATCCTACGTGAGCCCATTGAATTTAGCAATTTAGATTAACATAGTATATAAGAGCACAATTTTGACGAATTCAGAAATGAGGTAGCATTTTTTCATCGTATTTATATTAAGGAGATATAGGCTTGTAATTCTTTGTGAGTTCTATATGGATTTAGATCAATTTACAATATGCAGCACACTCACCAAATAACTCTTGCTTGGAAACACTATCCAAATTTGTGATTAATTTTAGGAAATATTTTTAAATTATTTATTTTCTGCAAAAACCCACCTAAGAAAGAAGAAAATATTCAGAATCATAACCCTTCACACTCAGCTCCCTCTATATGTCATCTTCAATTCGGCCCTTCCTTCACTCCTGCCAAGTCCTAGAGACCAAATTCATCACTACTAAGCCTTGATCATCACCTCTTCTCAGTTTCTGCACCTTGTTCGGATCCAGTCATGTGTTATCACTTACGTCCCCAATTCCTCCGGCCGAGATGTTTGGGCCACTCTCCTTGACACCGATAACCTCATCAACAAGGTCCTCCTACAAGAGCATCAAGAGCATGGAAGTCTTCGAGGGCGATGGAGGTCCTGGGACCATCGTTGATGACTTTCTATAAGGTTAGTCCATCCATATTAGGAACTAGGATTGCTCCAAATCAAGGCGGGTTCAACCTTATAAACACTATAATGGACATTAAAAAGAGGATATATGACTTGAGTAACTACATTTCCACCATTTAAATTTACACAAGTGATCATGTGACCCATTTCACTCAGGCAAAATCAGGCCATGCCCAGCTAATAGTATTGATTGTGGCTGGGGCTAATTCCTGAATGATAGATATATGACTTGATTGAAAAAGATAGATATATGACTTGATTAATTAAGACGCTTCTAACCTGTTTAAATTTACACATGTGATTGTGACCTGATTTCATAAGACAAAATCAGGCCATGTCTAAGTTAATAGTATTGATTGTGGCTGGGGGCTATCTCTGAATACGGATTCACACCATCAAGATCGGTGCTCACAATGTTGAAACCGGTGTCTTGCAATGTGAATGTTACTTGTTACTCGATCGGCAGTTGCGCCAAGACGGCAAAGCACAAGGTCTAGGCCTTGAACAAGGAGAACTTCACCTACTGCTACCAATCATCGAGGGTGATGCGTTGCACCGCCTTTGAGAAGATCAGCTACGAGGAAAGATCACCGCGTCGCCTGAGGGAGGCTCGGTGTTGAAGTGCATGAGCAAGTACTTCACCATTGGCAAGGTGAATATCACTGAGGAGGTAGATCAAGGCCGGCAGAAGGTGGACGCAATGGTCAAGGCCTAGAGGTTTCTGTCGTGGCAAACGCTGATGCCTGTTGCGCTGATCTCTCGTCGCTATCTTTTTATTGTCCGGTTGGGCAAAACTAAATAGAAGACAAGAAGCGTTTGAGCCACTTGATGCTCCGAAGTTAAAGCATGTTGGGCTGGTGATTGTTGTTGTTCCAGTCTTTGCTGAGAATAAGAGAATGAAAGGTGTGACAGGAATCTGGTGTAGTGGTTTTTATTTGTAAACTGCGCTACATGGAGAGGATACATGAGGAATGAATTCATGGTAAACTGTGGCCTTAATATTTCAATATGGACTATCAATCCCGCTTGATCCGGATCGATCATCGAAAACATTACCAAGGTGGCACAATTTTCATGAACCGCACATAAAATCATTAAGGAAAAGTACATTCTTGTTAGTTTGAATTATACAAAAAGAGCATTTTATTATAAGCCATTTAGAAGCCAAGCAAAATGCAAGAGTTTGTTTTACTTTTTTGCAAATTAGAGATCGGATACATTCTCTGGTTGTTAGTCCTTGATTATACTAGATATTGTGTAACGCCCAGATTAGTACCTTCTCTCTTTAATGGAAAAACGTTGCATGTGATCCTTTTCTTCATTTTATATTTTTCTAAAACATGTAAACCTAAGTTACCATGCAAGGAGAGCTCATATGACAAATTAAACAAAGCGATCAGAAATCATGACAATATAATCACAGACAATACGATAAGTAGAACTTGAGCCGTATCGGGCAAAGTTACAACAATACCTTGCTATTCAGCCCCAAATAGAACTCCAGGAAGCAATATATAAAATTAAATATGCAATCAACCTAGTTTAAGGAATGTAAAATAGATGATAACGTTGCCGCATTAAACAAAATGAAATTCTACCAAGCATAAATCAAACTAGGCCTAAAAACGCAATTTCTTATCAAATGCCTATCCCATTTTTTATCCTTTATTTATTTATTTTGCTTTTTCATTTTTATCCATGATAAACATGATTTAAGCTCTAGCTATACTAAGTGCATGTTAAGATATAATAAACTAGATACAAGGTTAGAAATTGAACTAGATGCAAATATGTGGTTATGGCATATAGACGATGCAATCATGTGAAGGGGACATCCCGAGATAGGTCGAGACCCTTACCGAGGCTAAATAGAAGCTTTAAGCTCATTTCCAGCCCCTTAGGCGGTATAGACAGCAAATTTAGCTGTCCATTCACCCGCTAGATGGCGCCAAAAAAACACAGAAACATCCTGACATATCTACAGGCCTTTGGGGTTGACAGAGACCAACCCGAAACACATCAAACGAATGCTCAAGAGCCATAAACATGACATTCTATCCACGTTCAGCAAGCCCAAGTCTGAACCGAGAAGCCCCTAGAACGAAGCAAACTCAAAAAATTAGAGAACAACCAGACAAAATGCTATAGAACAAAAAAAAAAAAGGAAAGAAGTACACTATCAGTGCCATAAGTTGTGTATGGTGCTCACTTTGGTGCCAAAAATTTCCGTCGGATCACTTAAGTGCCAAAAAGTTTGAAAAACGATCATTTTAGTGCCAACTCCGATCAAATTGATCGGAAATCCAATGTGACACTTTTTATTAATTTTTGACGCTGACGTGACTCACCGAAAAGTACAGTCAACATGTAAAACACAAAACGATGTCGTTTGGCCATGTATGCCCCAAGTCGAAACCTTAAATCCCCAAATCGAGAGAGAGAGAGAGAGAGAGAGAGAGAGAGAGAAGCCATGGCCGTCATCTTCTTCCCCCGAAGAACAACACTAGCACCAAATCTCGAGCGAGCCAATCCACCATCTCCATATGCGCCCTCCTCGTTTCCCTCGCACTCCTCATCTTCTCTCTCTTTGCATCTTCGACCCCTTCTTCCTCCTCCTCCTCCGCCCCCGCATCCTATTTTCCCATCGCTTCTTGCCCGAGAAACAACCTTAGCCTCTCCTTGCTCACTTAGTCGAGCAACTATGACGGTGGCCGAGCATGGTGGCCGAGCGACGATGGCTGAGCACGGTGGCCAAGCGAGGGTGGCCGAGCTAGGTTGGTGAGGATTGAACAAAAAAAACCCTAATTTCAATCCCAAATGAGCTATGTGGTGTCGTTTTTGTGAAGCCATCCACATATGATGGCAAAACGTTGTCGTTTTCTTAAGGAGGACACAAAACGATGTCGTTTAAAAGGCTTCTCGATTTTTTTTAAAAATATAAAAGCCATGTAATCATTTTGGAAATCTCTTGCCGATGGCACCAAAGTGATCATTTTTCCTCCGATTTGGCACTTAAGTGATTCGACGGAAACTTTTGACACCAAAATGAGCGTCGTACACAACTTATGACACTAATAGTATACTTCTCCCACAAAAAAAAAAAATGTGTCACTGCTATGAGGAAGGGGAGGTGTTTAGACCAGTTTTGATATAGGGCCTACTTCAACCAAGACACACACTTGACTTCAAGGATGAAATTATACAAACTCAAATGCCATAGCCAAGCTAATGGACCAATAGACCGAGGTAATGAGCTTGTGCCGCCCATGAGAGCCAGGCAAGCTTCCGTACCTCTGCCTTCAACTACGGTCACGAGAGCAAGGCAAACTCGATCCCTAATTCTTATAGAATGCAAGAGACTTCTATGGAAGGGGAAAATGAGGTTATCCATAATCTACAATGCCTCTAGTAGGTTCTAAGTACAGAAGAAATAGAGCCAGAAAAATGGATGCAAGATAATGTAAAGTCGTTGTTTTCTAGGGGTGCAAATTCGATCCCTACTTTTTATTAAAATTCATGAATAGTGTATGGGAACAGAAATTTAGGTATTTAGGCTGTGCATGATAAAATTTTTGTTTTTTGATTTCTCTATTTCTCTGTTTCCCGGAACAGGTTTGAAACAGAAATCTGTTTGGTAACGCAATTTGATTTCTTTATTTCTGAAATAGATTTCTATTTCAGAAATAGATTTGAAGAAGAAATCAGAAGCTAAAATTTTTAGCTTCTCAGTTTCTGAAATAGAAATTAAGAAATCAATTTCTAGTCAGAAATCAAATTATGTTCCAGAAATTTTGTCATGCGCACCCTTATAAACTACAATATATCTAGTTTCAAAATGCAGAAGAAATGCAGCAAGAAAAATGAGTGCAAAATTATGTAAAATCATTGTTTGTGTTTAAGGGTCAAATTGTGCCATTATCGGTGAATCTGATCCCTAATTTTTGGAAAATTCAATAAGGTTCTATGAGCAAAAATTTAGGTTTCATCAGTAAGTTATCCCTCCATATCAGGAAAATAAAATACTCTTAAATCAACTTAAAATTGAGAACATAATTGGCCAAATTTATGTTTATCTATGAGTTACGTTCAAAGGAGGTAATTGCGCTAGTTGTCTATCCTCATCTCTTTTGAGTATATAAAACTTAATGAACTAAATGGTTATATAGAGATTGCTCTCTTTGATATGTCTAATGATTTTACATTAATTCAATATAGATCAACATTGTCGAAGATTTCAATAGTTTTGTAGAATGTCAAATAAACATTCAAATTGAGAGATAACAAAATCATGTAATACCCAACAAATTGGCGAAATAGGTACGCATTTGGTCAAGATACAACGGAATCATATTGGATCTCAGTGTTTCTCACTTGGTATGATCTTAGGACTGTGCTCACCATTAGAGGTGAAGTCTTAAACAATGCTATATAATCAATATAGATGCATACGCACGGTTTGCATGCGTTCGTCATAGTATATTGAGCCCAGAAACTGGAAATCCATGCTATTTGACAAAGCCCTATTGTTTGCTAAAGAATGGACTAGTATACTTTAATTAGATTAGTCATAAAATATTATAAAGGATTAATTCCTTGTTTAAAGAATCATATAAAAAACGAATCTGATTCAAATCACAGAGCACAAATATCAATTTGACCAAAATTAAAATTTAAGGATCATTGAACATTGATTAAGAGTTCAAGGACTAAATTCTGGTAGCATCTCTTCTTTTATTAATGCTAGAAATATATGAAATCAAGTTGTAAAAGAGGTTGCATATCTGTATTAAATATTTAAAAATGATTCACTCGTCAAAGGAGCTAATTAAAGTTTGTTGCATCGTTTTTGCTAGAAATCAGTGCATCATTTGATGTTCAATTTTGTAAAGTGATGCTTATGTCAATCTCAGACTGGGTCCTTTTCTTCTGAGGAGTGTGACAAAAATAAACCTCGCTGTGAAGGCAATGACTACTTAGGCCCTATTTGGTAATATTTCAAACAATGCTTGATTATATTCTTTTGTTCCACAAAACAAAAAATAATAGAAATTAGTTCGGTGAATTTTTTTGTTATTGGGAACAAAATTTTTTTGTTCCCGAGAATAGATTTAGAACATAACCAAAAGTAAAAAAAAAAAGGTAACTTCTTATTCCCGGGAATAATTTCAAGAATCAAGCTCAACTTATTCTTTTTCTCTTTTTTTTTATCTTCTTTTCTCCTTCTCTCTTCTTCGTCCTCCCCGTCGATGGCCAGCCCTTTGCGCTAGGCGAGGTGCAGCGAACTCGCCGAGCTTCGCCGAGGCCAAGGCGAGGTCCGACGAGCCTCGCCCTCGCCTGGCCACCGGTGAGGCTTGACCTCACCCAAGCAGTGCAAGTTCAGTCTCGCCAGTGGATGGGCGAGGCTCTCCTCATTGGATCTAGCGAGGCCAGCCTTGCTTGGCCACTAGCAAGGCTTAGCCTCACCTAGATCTAGTGAGGCCGAGGCTCGCAATGTTGGTAGCCAGCCACAAAGAAGGAAAAAGATAAAAGATAAAAGAGAAAAATAAGAAAAATATAAGACAGGTATAACAAAAATTAAGAGTCTCACCAAACGAATTTCTATTCAAAGAATAAAAATTTTAGACAGTTACCAAACACCTTCAAATACTCAGAAACTCATTTAGGAAACAGAATCAAGAAAAACTATTTTTGATAAAAAAATTATTCTCGGGAGTAGAATGATTACCAAACACACATTTATTACCCCTATTATACAAATGCCACTCACATACCGTCTAAGCAAAATCATACATTGAAAACACCAAATTGCCCCTTCTTGCAAATTCATTTTAGCAATTTGCTTAGGGTTGGCTGGTTTTATTATTTTTAGTTGGTTTTTGAGTATTTTGGGTGGTCGACATTATGCTTGTGTATTGTCCCATATAACTAATAAGAAGTTTATAATCTATATTGATAAGTTTCTATTAATCACTGGCATGTATGGAATGATTTTTACTTTTTTGCTTTTTGCTTAATTTAAATTTTACAGTTCATGCACTTTTAACTTTTTCTTTTTAAATCCAAGACTTTCTAAATTTTCATAGTACTCAAATGTTAGCTCAAAGACTCACATTTTATTTTATTTTCATAATTTCCCGAAATTTTATTGATATTTTAAGTTTTGACTGGAAAAGTAAAGAGTGCTTTTGAGCTTTATTTAAATCCAAACAAACGTGCACATTTTTAAAACTAAGTCGGTAAATATTCAAGCAAATATATAAATTACAGTTTACCTTTTTGCGACATGCTCATAAGTTCACGTGAGTGCAGTAAGGATAATACGTTGGTGATTTCGATTTATACTAATGAGTTATGGATCAACTCATATATTTAGTATAAAGGTCCATAGATACTTTTGTCAAACTGATAATTGCACATAGATGAATTAGTAGATACCATTCAAATAACTTTATTAACTATCCAAAAGTATGGTAAATTCCATTAATATGATGATTATCTTTGCAAGTGTACATTTAGATTGCTGGTAAGTTCTTCATTAATGCCAAATATTATTAAGATGGTAATTTACTCCTTTCAAATTTTTAGGTTGTGTTTTTCACCATTAAAGTTGATTTAATAGAGGGTGATTCATTAAAATCTAATGGATATTACGCAGAATCGGAAGAAAATCTCGTCTGGCCTGGGACAACGCTTTTGATAATGCGGGTCCAATCCAAATCAATCGTTCTGATCGCATTGGGTTTACGGACCTGGGTCTAGGTGAAAATTCTGCTAATACTAGTTGCACCCATGATACGGTTGCAAAAGATAAAGCCCTGTGGTTGATGGAGTAAAGCAATCTGATCCAACCAAAAAAATAAAGAAGCAGCTAAAAGTCGATTGTAAGTAATGTATATATATTATCCAGCTAACTCATGTACAGGTGAATGCAAAGACTTATAGTATAATATATATATATATATATATATATATATATATGTAGATATATCTATATTGAATCGGGATGAATCAAACTTGCGAACAAGCATGGTATTTTAAGAAGATGTCACAATAATCCTGAGTACCGAGCTGAGAATGGTCCCAATGCATTCTTAGCTGCAATTACTTCGTTGACCAACATTTTCCACTTGGAGTCATCTTTCTTGCTTTGGTGCTGAATCTTCACTCTACATTGCCTGGCAAAAGCAAAAGAGACACGATGTATAGCCATCAATTTCCCAACTACAAATCATTTCCAAGAAGGTGCTGCTCTTCAACTCTACACCCCATAAGATGACTCAGCCCCGACATGCATCTCGCATAATCACTTAATTTTAAATCATTGAAGAATCATTAGGGAGGAAAAGCACTCTGGCCTTCACAATTTTGACTCGTCAACCAGTTTCTTTGAATCGGCGTTGGACTTTTTGAAAAGAATTCCACCGTATAGAAGCCTTGCCATAAAAACTCTTAACAATTCTCGATGCAATGGAAAGCGTGTAGTCCCTTAACCTAGCATTAGGACAAAGCATACAACTCTGTCACAAAGCAAAAAACACTCACATGTCAATTCTACACAGAGTACCGGTTTATTACCAGCAGATGTGGAAGTTCACAACTTGTCACCATCCATCAATTTGAATCAGTGACATGTTTAGTCCCATGTCCTTGTGAGTTACTTGGCAGAAGCTCTTATTTCTCAACACTTATTTCTCAACATCATTGTACTTGGCATCGTCTAATCTTTGGTTCATCTCATCGTGCAGTGAGACTTTTTCACAAGCAGTAAATAATTGGACTTTGCAATGCTGATACATGTTTGGTGGGTTAGACATCCCCTACGTTCCTAACTAGACTGATGTCCCCGAGTTCCTCTTTTGCTTGGCAATGTTGTCCTGCTTTTCGAGTGTCAATTTCAGTCCCCCACTAATTATCATTCAACCTGTGAGTAAGCACTGCCGTTCGCTTCAGTCACTGGAGAAGTGTATTCAGGATGAAGTCTGACAACTCTCAGCATCCGTACGTTCAAGGACATGCCATGCCTCTTCTTCCATGGATGGGATTTGCGAATCCTCAATCCATCACTCAAGGCCTCAGGACGTATAGTCAATGTAAAGTAGAATTTGTTTGACACCCGTTATAATGGTATCAAAATTTGCTAAAAGAAAATGTAACACGCATGGGCCACTAATACCTCGCTCGACCAGAGCTTAGGTTGCATCACATGGGCCACAACTTGGACATTTATCAGCGGTTCATCTGGATTGTTAAGCTCCGTATACAGGACACAGCATTTGAGGCAGAGAAAGTTGCCAACATCTGCCTACATCCCAAAAAGAATATCCTTCATCTTATGATCTTCCACTTAACAGATCCATAATTTCACACATACATACAACTGCAAGAGTGAAGGCTCAAGTACGACAGTCCGTGCTTATAGAAGAATGACACCAAACATTTCATGTAATCATTGTCACAGGTCCACACTCAGCAGCTAAGTAATGCAACAACAGCACCTAGACATAGAAATACATCATGCACTTGATGAGTACTTACAGGTCTCAAGAATTCAACATGGTCAACTTCAAAGAACTGGGGCGCCACACCAACAAAGGCATATGTAGTTGAAAAGGCCAATTTGAAAGCCCTTCACATTTGAATCCTCCAAATACCCTCCCGTGAATATTCCTTGGCCGTGAATGGCATACTAATGAGTTCTCAAAACGAGTGTCATCTATCAGAATGCTACCACTGTCTTTCAAAGCTGGCATATCACAGAAGATGTGACCTTCGGCAAGTAAAAGCTTGGAGACTGGACAAGTCCTCCACCTTAGTGTCTCTGTTATGTTCTTCTCTCTTCTATTTCGTCATTTTACTCCTCTTTTCTGCCTCTTGCCAAAGTAACTTTTCTCTCTTTAATTCTGGCGAGATGGATTTAATTGGAGCTGATTTCCCGGTTCTAGAATCATGAGCCACAAATGTCAAATTGGCAGCAAGTCCAACTGAATCTGAGGAATGCCGGAAATCTGCAAAAATTACCATTTTAAGGTAAACAGCATAATAGATCAGTAATGAGACTATATCACGGAAAGGATAACTTCTTGAAGATTTTACATTTTAGTATTGTGCTTGAAAAACATGTCGAAAGCCTTGACAAACTACCAATATTTCTTGGAGAGGATGTAGAATTAGCAAGCTTTTCTGTCATTAGGATGGGTTTGATTTTTTGATTTTTTGATTTTTTTTTGGTAATAAGAGAATGGTGAATGGCTAGCAAATTAGCAAACTTCTCCATAGTTTTTATGAGTAGAGTAAAGAAAGCATGCAAGAGTAAATATGGTTTGCAAAGAATAAACACACATTTAAGGCACAGCCATCAAAGTGACACCATCCTTAGGATCAGGAGTAACGTGAATCCTGCAACTGCTTAGTGGCAGCATATGGAAACGTGTATTCTCGCCCTATAAGCCAATAAAGCAATCATCAACTTGAGGGGAGGAAGTAGCATGCTATCATCAATCGGAAGTACTGTTTCATATGATACCTTCTATGAACTGATTTACTTCCAGTTGGATTGCCATTAATGAGTGTCCAAGCCATGTAACAGTTCACGCTATTTGCAAGTCAGGGTCAATAAGGATTGGCCTCCTGAGAACTTTTCTGTCTACTGAAGCAATGCTGGTCCAAAAGTAAAAGGCTGAATAAAATGGGGATGTTCTGTTATGCACAATTTTATTGATGACTTTCCACACCATATGAACTATGGCTAATGACTAGAGAAGTTAGGCATTCTGATTGCAGAACTTGATATGGACAAAGATTGATGACCAATTTAGTTACGCACATATATGAATGATAGAGACAAAGTACTTCTTACAGCAAAGCAGCAGCAAGTTGTTACAATATATTCTCTAATTACCAGATGACCAATTCTAGATTATTCAAAGGAGGACTTGACATTCAAACTACAAGTAGCGAAGTACTGGAACTGATTACCCATCGACTAAGCACCAGCATATGTCAGTTTTATATCAGGAAGTTATCAAAGCACCACTTAACCGTATTACCTAACTCTAGCAGTGTCAATGACATCATATGCAATTCATCTTCTGTAGAGAAAGCCCACGGGAACTCTCTTTCTTATAATGACATAGTATGCATTGTGTGGATACAAGCAATAGGCAGGGACAAAAACGCTCGAAATTCGGTTAAAACCACATTTCAACCAGTGAACCATCATTCAAACCGAGAAATTTACGCGGGAGAAACATCGCAGAAAACAAATGGCACCACATTCAGAACTAGAAACAAAAGTATCACCATCCGATAGCTGTTCAAAGCTCAGTTCATTTACCTTATAGCAGCATATAGTCCCAGCGAGAGCATCGACATCTTCCACCAGCTTCCCCATCCTAATCTCCTTCCAAGGATTCCTACACTGATCTCCGAGCAACATAATCACTCGAAAACTCGTAGAAAACGCTCGTCCTGCTCCTAGACGGACTCCTTGGAACCAATTCGCTCTCCGGCGACGCAGCACTCACGGTCGCACCCTCATGGCCGACCTCCTCGAATGTCTCGGAACTCGCTTCCCACGAGGCGTCGGTGACGGGCGAGAGGAGTACGCACCGGGCCACCAGCTGATCGGCTTCCGAATCAACGATCCGGCATCGATGGGCGGAGCGGCGGCAGAGGCCACCGGAATCGCGCTTGCCGTCAAAGCGGATGCTCCGTCGTCCGTCGCAGTGATGAACCGGGGCGATGCGAGACACGGTGGACTACCAATACGATGTACAGAGACGACGATTTGACAAAACAAGTAAAAATTATTAATTTAAGAAATATTTTTGATAAATCATATAACTTATAGTAAAAAAAAATCAATAAATTTTATTTCTCATTCGCTTAGACAAACCGGCTAGTACAACACATGACAGCACCGTTAAGAAAGTCATTTGTTGAGAGAAGAAAATAAAAGGTTGAAAATCATTGCCTACGTTGGCCTAGCTGGATAAGAGCTCCCATGACGTCTATCTAGAACGAAGGGTTCAAATCCCGAGGCACGGGATCTTAAGTGCGACGTCAGGTGGTGGGTCCTCCACTAGCGTCGTCTCGGGGTTTACCTACCGGCAGCCAGCTGTATGCGGGTTCCCTGGCTATCACAAAAAATAATAATAATAATAATAAAATAAAATAAATAAAAGGTTGAAAAATTAAATTAAAAAAAGATAAGAAAGGAGAATAGCAATTAAAGTGAACCTTTTTAACATTCTAAAAAAAAAAAAAATTGGAAAAGAATCTTTATTTCCTCATCATCATAATCACTGTCCATTCTTTGATTTTATTCACTTAAAAGATCACCAATGGGTGTCCACGGGTCCCGAACCGATAAGGTGCGAAACCGACCCGAATCGAAAAAACAAATGATTACTTTTGGTCATTTGAATCGAATCGAAAATGTACAAAATTTTGATTTGATTCGGTTTTTTCAGTTCGGTTTTAACACCCCTAGACTCTACCATCCATTATTCCAAGAAATAACTTGAAACGGGAAATGAGATGAGCACCGTAGGGTCCTTCTTCATTTCGGTATTTGAGGGGTTATGGTTAGAGGTGAATGAGGGATTTGCAATAGATTTTGTTTGTTCATGAGCCTTTTGTCTGTGTAGATTTAGTTGGCAATTTTTGGTTTGTCTTCGGTTTGATTGAATTACAATTATCGATTGTTTTGAGTAGAGGAAGCACTGGTCGAGGATTAGGAGGTCGAGCAGAGGAGGAGACAAAGGGTCAGCCACCACGAAAACCCCCGTGAATTTCCCGAAATCCTTTCCTGGGAGACCGATTGTCGTCAAACCGAATTCTGGTGTCGATCATCAAGGTACTTCTCTCAACATGATCTCTGTGTGTGTTAAGAAGAGTTCTTCAACAAAAAATTTACTTTATGTAGCTTGATAATGTGAGTTTCCAATTATCCGCATCCTCATTTTTTAGTATTGTACTGAATTCTATGTGCTGTTAACTACTTGTCTCGGACTTTAATTAGTCGGGGATGATCTATGGAGGGTTGACTTCTCAATAGCTCATATGACATTAAATGATGATCACACAATATGCTCGTTTTGTTTTCGGAAAACAGTAGAAATAAGGATCTCGCACATGCATATTCTACTATTCAATCACAAGATACCAATATCTTGTGATGTCTGAAGTTGTGCGGCCCAGCCTGGATGGATATACCAACATAGCAATGGAACTGACGGAAGACTACGTCAAAAGGGCATCTGGAAAACAAGTATGGTGATGCCTTTATTCGAGGAATAAGATTAATGTTGTATTCATAAATTCCGATGCTTTAGTCATGTCTTTTCTGAATTGGACCTTTATTAGCCGGTATGACTTATTGCAATTCTGTACATCGGCACTTCAAATCGGACCTCGGGCAGATGGGGCTTAGTTATATACTGTAGCTGGGTGGACTATAGCATGGTTGAGTTATGTAGCCGTCATCTGTGTTGGATACATTCTAGATTGCCGGTTCATGTAGCTCTACAATTGTGGGAAAGTGAAACATATTTCCAAATTTTAGAGCTGATTTGTGATTGTTACGTATAATCTTGCATCTCATGGGATCGGTTTGCGAATTGAATTGCTTGACGAGGACTCAGTGATTGCCCGAGCTCTTCCTAAGTTAGCATGTCATCGTATGGATCTCTCTGGCTCTCTATTGGTTTGTTGCCAATTGGTTTTATGCTGTCCTGTTTGTGAAGAATAGACTTTTTGGAACTTAAGCTGCTGGTATCTTCGTCCTAGGCTTTGTGCATACGATGACATGCTAACTTAGGGAGAGTTTGTGGACAGCATAACCCTGCCCGCGAACTTAAGCTGCTGGTATCTTCGTCCTCGCTCTCGTACTAAGAGAAATGAACTCGGTTGATCCATGTAATTAATTTTCTCTTGTTTCTTTTCCTTTTCTAGGCCTGATGGAACACGTTCGACCAATGCCGCTAGTTCTACCCAATCGAAAGAGATTTCTGTGTGCCTGTGTGGTGAAGAATTTGAGGGGTAGTAGAATTTCGGCTTGTTAGATTGTGTTTCTCCTCGCTGCTCGAAGTTGCAGCATCCTCGGGTGGAAGGGGAGAGTAGGGTACACTAGGGTCATTGCACTGACAATGACAATTAAGCCTCAAGGCTCTCGTTCGTTGAAGATAGAGAGCTTCTGGTCCTTGCTTCTAGGGAAATAATTAGCTTGAAATGGCCCAATTTCCTTGGAAGTTACCAGCCTCTGCTCTCCATCGGATATCTGGCTCTTTGTTTGTGTATTGTCAATTGATCTCCTCGTACTAAGGTTTTTAACATAAAAAAATCGCGTTGTGTTTGCACACTTGGTATTTATATTGCTCCACTATATCGTTTTCTATTAAGTTTGCACAACATGAGAGATTGTTTTATTTCACTATGCTAATCTGATATTGTTCGAATTGTTAATGTTCTCCTAATGGCCACGTGCAAAATTGAAGCAATGACTAATATGAGTCTAGATCATAACAACAGGTCATATAATAATCGATTTCCACACTAGCGCATTTCCAGATTTAGAGCAATGTTATTTTTCGCTCTCGAAAAAAAAAAAAGACGAGAACAAAACATATTCGAATTGATTGAACAAAAGATGCATACCTGCAATGATTTCTGCTTGAACTAGGAGAAACGACAATGAAAGCCGTGATTCAAACTCTTCCTCGAGTAATCACTGGGGTTTACCCTAGTAGCCACCATTTCAATATGGAATGGGGAGGTAAGAGGTTCGAATCCCCATATTCTCAGGAAGATTGGGATGGAGACGAATTAATTTCAAGAGTGGGTTTTGACTTCCATGCCCTACAATAAGGTAAAGCAAAAGTCTAAGAATTAGAGTTAGAATATAAAGTAAACTAGAACCGACCAAAAAAAAAAAACTCTTCCTCAAATCGGGCCGAGAATAGGGAAGAAGAGTTTGATGGAGTTGTGACTGCGGGAATGGTGGAAGGCGACGTCAGTGGCAGTTCTCCGGTGACGGAGAGAGTCTCTAAGAACAGCCGCCATCCATCAGGCGCACGTCTGCTCGTCCTCCGCCGTTCGAAGAAAGCACGAGCGATAGAAATCTAGTCAAAAGAGGGATGGGCCCAGCTCCTTTTTACTCAGCGGACCAATTAAAATCAATTCTGTCCTTGGCGTTTAAGTTCAATATGATTTCTCATACAAATGGGCTATTTTCTTCGGCAGAGTTCCGCTTTTTTTTTTTTTCTTCTTTTCTGTATCTTCCTTGGATTTATTTATTCACAATTGTAATTGAAAAAAAAACTACCTAAATGGCCAATTTTGCTTGGATTGCTGATTTTCGGGCATCGGCACCTGTCGCTTAGAACGTGTTTGGTAACGTTTTTGTTTAAAAATTGTTTCCAGGAATAGAAATAGAAAAAAAAACTATTTATGTTCCGGGGAACAATTTTTTAACAGAAGAATGCGTTTGGTAACTGCACAAAATTTCTTTTCCTAGAATTAAAAAAGAACATAAACACGTTTGGTAAACTTGTATAATTTTTTTGTTTCTTTTAATTTTTTAATATTTTTATTTTATTTTTCCTTTTTCTTTTCTCTTTGGCCGGTCGCCAGCCACGATGCCGGCAAGCCTCGCTGGTGGCCTGGTGAGATCGGGCTGTTGGCCTAGCGAGGCCCGGCCTTGCGGCCGAGCCTCGCCGTGGCCGCGCGAGGTTGAGCCTCTCGCCCTCTCCAAGGGCCGGTGACGCTTTAGAAGAAGAAGAAGAAGAAGAAGAAGAAGAAGAAGAAGAAGTGTTTCTCAAAAGTGTTTCCGGGATCAAGATTCAAGTTTTTTTTACTTCTTGTTTCTGTTTCAAATCTGTTCCCGAACAAAAAAAAAAAAATAGATTTTTTGTTCCAAGGAACAAAAGTGTAAACAAACAAATTTCTGTTCTTTTTGTTCCGTAGAACAAAAGAACAAAAATTTGTGTTCGGGGAACAAAACAATTTTAAACAACCACACCCTAAGTTTTATTCTTCAAGTCTATCAGTCTCGCCTGCTGCTCCTCCCATACTCTCTTTTGCTTCACCCCGTCTCTGGTGTTAATTCCTCGTTAAGGTAATTCTTCCTCTAGATAAAATAAAGGTACTTGGGGAACAAATTTGCTGGAGTCGCAAGAGAAGGAAAGAATGGGTTCTTGTCCCATTGATCAATCCCCGCGACGATCACGACTTCTGCCCCGAATTGGGTTAAAAGGCCGAATACTAGTCACACAACCCTCCATTCGACCATACGTTATAAAAGGTCGGATGAGTAAATTTAAAGTCAAATTCGATCCTAAGCTTATACGTAGGACATCCATGAAGTCTGTCATTTGCAGTGTGAAGTGTGATAGGAGCTTGCCCATGTGGCAATTTCATTGTCACGAGGCGAAAGTGCTCGGAGAGGCAATTTTATTGACAGCAATAACAAAAGCAAACGGTCCAAGGGGAAATGTTTTACATGGAAAGAGTACATGAACATAGTTGTTCCGTACGTTAATCTGCATAAGCAAAAGTTCAGGGAGGAGGGCTGGGCTGACACCAAGCAAGCCCTCTTTATTCATTCATCCGGCGGTACGTAGAGCACTCAGTACTCACAAAGTACGCTCTCGTCATCGCTCGACTAATGTGCACCATGGCAACACTCGAAGTTGACAATGTTGTTCATCATGCCCGGGCAAATCGGGCACTTCACATCCTCTGGGATGTAGCCAACCATGTTCGGAATATAGAAGTGGTGGCACCTCGGGGGGACGTATAACAGGTCAAACTGCTCCTTGAAGACCATGTCGAACGTCTTCCCGTTCACGTTCACGTGCTTCTTCCACGTCTCGTACTGCACCAGAACCATCGTGACGTACATGTGGGAGTCGTTGATCACGACCCGCGACCCCTTCGTGAGGACCGTAAACCCGCCGTCCTTCTTGAAGCAGGTGTAGAGCCTGAGGATGTCCTGCATAATGGGTTCGTGCAAGTCCGCTTCGAAAGCATGCAGCTCTTGAGGCGGTTCCAAAAGAACTGCGATTTGGTGACATTGAAGGCGACGATGGCTTTTTCATCGATCTTCTTTAGCGAGTCCTCGATCACCTGGATGGTCTTGGGTTCTTCCGCTCCATACAAGAAGATGTACTTCTCAGCCTTGATCTGATAAGAGACAATGTCTTTGTCATTGTGAAATAACTTATGCTAATTTTTCATGTATCTTTTATGTTGTAAATCAAACTATACAACCATCTTACATTCTCAAAATTTTTGTACAAAAGTTCCAGTAAAGCCTATGCCTACTCAGATACGACGTGAATATTGACCGTTTACATTAGTAAAGAATAGATGAAACGATAGTGTAGAACAGTCTTTTATAGTTCTTGTCTTATCCCAGGTATGTCTTGCAGATTCTAAGTTTGAATCAAATCTTCTATTGCTGCATCAATTTAACTAAATTCACCTTCTAATAAGCAAACTTAAAGATCATAATTTCTTTTGACACCCACATTCGTGCACCCTGGTTGTATAAAAAAAAGCAAAAAGTGTAAAAAGAAAAGTGAAGAAGGAGAACAAAAACATACAGCTTCCTGTATCCCCGGAAAGATGAAGTCAATCGCTAAAAGCTCAAACCAGTTAATGCCAGGCCTCTTCCAGATGTCTGCTGCTACTGCACCGGTGAAAGGGAAAGCATCCCTCCCCCAAATTCTAATCATGCTCATGGCATTTTGGTTTGAGACTCTTCCTCGTGGATCCAGTACTGTCACAATGGCGTCTTGCTTAAAATGCCACTTCTCTTTAATGATTCTGATGGCCACCCGGTTGATAAGTTTTAGGGAGTGCACCGAGCACCACGGCATTTGCAACTGGAGGCTCTGGAACCGTTTGATGACGTCCTCACATTCTTGTTCGATAATAGGGACCCACACGATCTCGTAGCCCTCCTCATGGAACTTGCACTCCTCGTAGATCTTGATGAGGATCGAGAGGTCATGAGAGGTTAATTGGAGGTCCGAAATCAGAAGCAACACATTCTTCCTCCGGAGCGACTCGACCTTATCCTATAAAACAGACAAGGTGAATTATAAACATTGGTGCATCATGTGCTCTTTATTGATTGCGCAACTCATGGAAACTATTTTTGTGTTCGATTCCAACAAATGTATGAGATGAAATTCTTGGAGAAAGACGATCTTACGACAATGGCATGTTGTGCAAAATCTCGATGTATTGGACTCGAAACATAGAGTGATGTTAAACTAGAGAAAGCTGGAGACATGAACCCTTGCCTTCTTTGAGCCAATGAAGAGAGGCTGAGGATCATCCTTGATGTAAAGCAAGGCCTTGATCAGCTCCACGTTATCGGTAGGGGCATTAATGATTCGCAGCAGCCTCTGATACTCCTTAATTTCCTCTGCATCATGCCAAAAATAAGTTTACCAGACGATTAGCCCAATATATTCAGGGCTTTAATTAAGTAGAAAAAGAGAGAACATATTTTACCCTTTTTTTGCGAAAAATCTTCGTAATGTTGTTTGATATTGTGGTGGACCATGTTCACTTTCCGAGCAAAGGCAGACAGATCTTTTCCCTTGTTGCTGAAAAAACAACAAAAAGAAAATCCTCTTAGAGGCATGAGTCATTCCAATTCATGCATATTTGTTCTCATCGAGCTTGATCGTTTTTTTTTCCTAAAACTGCTTCTTGCGCCTTTTCAAGAACATATCAAGCAATTCGAAGTTAAATTCTTCTTCTAAAAGAAAGAGTTCTTTGCTCTCGTGAAAAACGAAAATTTGAAAATGAATCTGGCTAAGGTGCTGTCCTCTATCATGTAGTTTATTAATTGTAATTAGAATAGCTTAAATAATTTAGACCATTAATCATTATCTACCATAATTAAAAAAAAAAAAAAAAAGCAAACTCTTTCGGAAGCAAAGAAAATAAAATAAAATAATTGTGCCTAACTAGTTAAACATACTCATCAACAATGCTAATGAGGCTAGTGAACTGAATAGAGCAAGCAAGGATGCTGATGATGATCTGATAAACGCTGCTCGCAACATCAATCATTGTAGATAACTGGGGAAAATCTTTAGATTCATGCTCAAAATCCACAATGCATTGGGTCATATTCAGGGTGGTCTTGATCATTTCGTTGAGAACACCGAAAACTGAGATCTTTTGCAGGTCTGAGGGCTTGGTGATCGCAGGCACCCCCTTCAGTATGGCCATAGATTCCGCGAGCTTGTCTGATGGTTCAATCCGAGCAAGTCGCCAAAAGTCACCGTAGAATACAGCAAGTGATGAAAGGGCAATCAGAGCCTTATTAACCCATGAGAAGCTCGACAGCTGGTGAAAGAGCGAGACCAGTGTTTGGCGCAAATTTTTGGTGTCTAATGCCTTGCAAGTGAGCTGATGACAGGACAACAAGTTGATGCAAGAGATCAGTTATTTGCAACCTCCAAACAGCAGGCTAGAATGCGAACATTTCAGAATATTAAAGCTTCATATGTTTAGTTTAAGCACATGCACACGGAAAAACTAGAAAACGAACAAAAACAAGTAGACTTGAAAGAAATCAATTACTGCGAGGGAGAATATGAAATACCTGACAAACCACTTCGTTGATGGCTGCTAAAGGTGGATTGAAGCCCTCTTTTAGAGGCTTGAAATCAGGGCTTCCAGATCCCTGAGTGCCCTACGATGAAGATCACTTTATTCTTAAAAAGGCTAGTTTTCACTATTAATCTAAGTCAGACCCAATACTCACGAAGGATCTCGTTATCTCAAGCCATGATCAATTATTTGACCAAAAAAAAAAAAAATCCATGATCAATTCAGGGAGCAAAGTTTGGTGTAAACCATTGTCAGTTCATACAAAAAACTGAATAACTTTTCTAACCAAAGGATATAAAGAGAGTAGTTACCGTGTAATGCACATGATTATAGGGCTGCAACCTAATGGCCAGAAAATCTCCTCCGGCCTAATGAGTCGGAAGAACAATTTTCGGTAAGCGTGGACAAATGCTATTCATTTGCAAAAGCACTAGTCATTTACATAATTTGTTTAACACATTTGTTACATAACCTCCTATCTATATCCATTGATTGGGGTAGCCGGTAAATTTTTCTAAATTAAAACTCTCATGTCAAGACGATGAAAGTGGTGTATGTGATAAACGGTTTATGCATACATCGAATCATACAAAAATAAATAATAATAATAAAAGATGGCTTGACAGTAAAAAACTTGAGCTTAAAGTGGCCAAAAAAATTGTGACAAAAAAAAAAAACAAAAGATCTATTAAAAGTATTGTCTCATGTCGCTTGACGATTGAGTTATGTAATTTAAGTTTCTGAGTTGAACTTTTTAACGTATCCCTTTATCGAAATGCATAATTACTTGGATTAGTGCTTGTTTAAAGTACATGAATAATGCAGCACCTTCTAACCCTAATTGTTTCACCTATCTGGTTCTCCGTCGGCAGCAGAGCAACCAGAAAAGCACGCGGGGCCCGTGTAGGTCATTCAATGCACTATCGCCTCCAGGAACGAGGTTTATTATACTATTGCTTAGATTAGTGTTTTTTACAGTTCATGGATATTTTAATACCTCTTTTGAGAATAATCGTTTCACCTTTCTTGTTCTCCTTCAGCCATTGGAAGAGCAAAGCAACCAGAAAAGCAAACGTGGTCCACGTAGCCAGTTTAATATATTATCACTTGTAGGTACGAGGTTCAATGAGGATCAGATTCTTACAATCCCAAATCTAACTTGACTTGTTTTTTTGTTTATTACTTATCTAAACAATATATATCTTTCTCTCAACGTTCTCATGAAGAAAAAGCATAAGCCGATCGATAATCGTATCATCACCATTTCATTAGAAGTCTTAATATTAAAATGGTTTCAGCCACCTCAAAAAAGGGAGGAGGTTTGTTTATAAAATAGTCGAAAGTATATTATTAAATGAAAAATAATTTTCATTTTATGCTCTATCAAGATTATCACTGCAAGGAATAATAAGAAAACGTAAACCAAATAAGATTGGAATCCCAATAAATTTACTTATGAGTTTGTATCCACTGCTCCCCAACTTCGTTTTTTTAAATGACCATCAATAGTTTTCTTTTTTAACTAAGCAAGGAAATGAACACAAAAGAAGTATCACGCAGGATGAATGTAATCACACATGCAAAATTCAGGAAAATCGGAGCATGCGTTATTAGGGTAAAGAAAAATGTCCACGTGTAGGCTAACCTTAATTGTAGGGCTATAGCAACTAGCCTTTCACTGACCGTTAGATCAATGGAAGAGAAGGTCATTAGTGGAAAGTGTTTAAACACTGATGTTATATGAGCAATTATTCCACAAATTGATTGCATTACGTTGGCGATTACCTTAGGATTGACGATGGAGTCGACGATAGCAGTTGTTCCTTGAAGGGTGGTCTCGACGAGATGGAAGAGAGATTGAACATTCCTCAGGAGCGTGAGTGTTCACCATCTCCTTCATGAACTTCTTGTCGTCGAAAGAAGCAAGCAGGTTGGCCCGCATGCTCTGGTCTGGCTTCCCTAGGAGATGGTTAATGAAATTGTCCATTTTGAATCTCAGAGAGAGAGAGAGAGAGTGTGTCTAGGGTTGAGTGAATGTTTATAAAGAGCAAAGAAGGTGTCGCGACCTTTTTTTTTTTGTGCCCGCAATCGAGTACGAACGCCTAAGGAGGCTAATGGCTCGGCTGAATTTTAATGCCCGGACTCTCCCAAGTCCGCCAATTCACGACTTAATGGTTCAAGTTTTTTTTAACCTGTAAATCAATTTTTAAATTGGAGTCGCCACTAATCGATTTGGGGTGGGTTGATTAGAAACCCAAGTGAAGTATTGGGAGGAATACTCACTCCTGCGCAACCAGAGAAATTAGGATCGGGGACTTGATTACACTAGTTAATCACTAATGCCCTTTCGGTACCTAATCTTGTTTAAACCCTAAGGTTTTTGGATGTTCGGGGGATTTTCCATGCATTTTTGGGAGGAAAAGCATTTTTTGAGTCTTTTTCTAATTTTTGGACATAAAAGGGCTTTTTGGATTTTTTTTTGGTATTTTTTGGAAAATATGGAATATTTTTAGGCATTTTTGATTTTTTTTGATTTTTTTTTTTTCGGAAAATAAAATATTTTTCAAAATATTTTTAGAAAATAAATTATTTTTGATTTTTCTCGATTTTTAGAAAATAAAACATTTTTTTTGGAACATTTTTTAAATATTTTTTTTATTTTCTGGAAATTAAAACATTTTTATTTTTTTGAAAATAAATTATTTATTATTTATTTATTAGAATAATATTTTATATTAAAATAATAAAACAAAACCGGCCCGGGTCGGATCCGCGGGTTGGGTCCGACCCGGGTCGGCGACCCAAACGGGACGGGCCCGACTCGGACTTTTTCGGCTTTTCTTTTTTTTTTTTTTTTCTTAAATGAAACGGCGTGGCGTGGCCGGGCGTTTGGGAGACGATCCGACCCCGGCCCGACCCGACAACCTCGACCCAACAACCCACCCCCTCGGTGAAACCCTACCCGGATCCGACCCGAACACCCGACCCGACTCCCACCGCCCACGGCCGCGAACCCTACCCGATTATCCGGTCCGGAACCACTTCGCGACCCGAAAATCGCAAACCCTAGGGTTTGCGAATCCACGCGCGCCGAGAGGAGCTGCGGTGGCGACGACGGCGAAAAACGGCGGCGGCGGCGGAGATGACCACGGACTATGGGGTGGGAGATGGCGTCGGTGACGGTGGCGACGCACGATACCTTCTCAATGGCGCGGGCGGTGACGGCCACGGCAAGGGCAATCTGACGACCACGGTGGCAACAACCGCGGGGACAACGACGGCGAGATGGATCTTGGACGGTCGGATCTGGCCGGATCGGTCGCTCGAGTTTCCCTCTCTCTCCCTCGGACTCGCTCGGCGAACTCCCCAAAGTCTCTCGGGGACCCCTCCGAGCTCACCACGCCACGGCCGACCCTACGCTCGAACTCCCGAAGTCTCTCGGGGACCCCGAGCCTCGACCGCCTCTCTCTTTCTTCCTCCTTTCTCTCTCGTGTCGGTGCCCTTCGTCGACGGTGACCCCCTCTGTTTATAGGCGCGGGAGCGGGCCGGTCGGCGAGCTTCGACCCGCCGGTTGGGCCGCCGTCCCATCCGCCATCATCTCCTCCTCCGGTCACGTCCCGTCGACGCCAACTGCTCCCCGCTCCACGTGCGATGCCGTCTGTCCATCCCTCTCCGGCATCGCGCCTGCACGCGCGTGCGTTACAGTGGCGCAAGGAGGAAGACGACTTGGCTGGGCCGGGCTAAGGCGGAGATGGGCCGAAGGCCCATGCGGAGGCTTTTTTCTGTTTTTTTTCTGTTTTTCTTGTTGTTTTTTTGTTTATTTATTATCCGAAAAAGTAAAAATAAAATAAAAATAAAACAAAGTTAAATAGAGCTAAATAAAACCTAACTAATTTTAGGCGTCAACAGCTGCCCCTCTTTGAAGGTGAGTTCGCAGAGGTTGCATTCAAAGACAAACTGATGCCTAAATTTTATCCATACATGCATAACAGATTATATTTTACTTAGGACCTATTATCCTATGCAAAAAGAGCACTATAACATTACATATGCTAAGACAGATAAGAAGATACCTGTAGTTACTTACCGGGAGTGAGTGAGATAGGGTGTGAACCCCGAATTTGGCAAGTATCAAGGCGTCATCTTACCTGGTGATATGAGAAGGTTGCTTTTCCAGGGCTCGAACCATTCTTCGGCCGCCTGTTTAAAACAATCAATGGTTTGTCTAGGACCCGAACCTTTCTTCGGTCGCCTTGACGGGAGATCGCTCCTCCAGGACCCGAACCATTCTTCGGTCGCCTGTTGGAGTAAAGGTGGTTTGTCTCGGACCCAAACCATTCTTCGGTCGCCGTGACGGAAATTGCTTCTCCGGGACCCGAACCATTCTTCGGTCGCCTGTTAAAACAATTAGTGGTTTATCTAGGACCCGAACCTTTCTTCGTCGCCTTGACGGAGATTGCTCCTCCAGGACCCGAACCATTCTTCGGTCGCCTGTTGGAGTAAACAGTGGTTTGTCTCGGACCCGAACCATTCTTCGGTCGCCGTGACGGGAAATTGCTTCTCCAGGACCCGAACCATTCTTCGGTCGCCTGTTAAAACAATTAGTGGTTTGTCTAGGACCCGAACCTTTCTTCGGTCGCCTTGACGGGAGATTGCTCCTCCAGGACCCGAACCATTCTTTGGTTCGGTCACTGTTAGAGCAATAAGTTGGTTTGTCTCGGACCCGAACCATTCTTTGGTCGCCGTGACGGGAAATTGCTTCTCCCGGACCCGAACCATTCTTCGGTCGCTGTTAAAACAATTAGTGGTTTGTCTAGGACCCGAACCTTTCTTCGGTCGCCTTGATCGGGAGATTTGCTCCTCCAGGACCCGAACCATTCTTCGGACGCCATCGGAGTAATCAGTGGTTTGTCTCGGACCCAAACCATTCTTCTCGCATCGGAAATTGCTTCTCCAGGACCCGAACCATTCTTCGGTCACCTGTTAAAACAATTCATGGTTTGTCTAGGACCCGAACCTTTCTTCGGCATCGCCTGGGGATACCGAACCATTCTTCGGTGGTTTGTCTCGGACCCGAACCATTCTTCGGTTGCCATGACGGGAGATGTGCTGACCTTTCTCAGGGCATCTGTTTGTTGGGAGATAGTACCTGGACGATCACAGGTACAAACTCTTGGGGATACTTGGATGATCACAAGCATCGAAGGGGTACCTGGACGATCACAGGTACAAACTCTTGGATATTCATGAAGGTCTCTCACCTCCTGGTAATTGGGAATATGGAGGACATGCCTCGCATATTCATGAAGGTCTCTCACCTCCTGGTAAAGTGGGAATATGGAGGACGTATCTCGCATATTCATGAAGGTCTCTCACCTCCTGGTAAAGGGGAATATCGAGGACGTATCTTGGATATTCGTGAAGGTCTCTCATCTCCTGGTAATTGGGAATATCGAGGGCGTACCTGAGATATTCGTGAAGGTCTCTCGCCTCCTGGTAATTGGGAATATCGAGGGCGTACCTGAGATATTCGTGAAGGTCTCTCACCTCCTGGTAGTTGGAATATCGAGGGACCTAGGATATTCGTGAAGGTCTCTCACCTCCCGGGTAGTTGGAATATCGAGGGCGTGCCTGGATATTCATGAAGGTCTCTCACCTCCTGGTAGTTGGAATATCGAGGACGTACCTTGGATATTCGTGAAGGTCTCTCACCTCCTGGTAATTGGGAATATTGAGGACGTGCCTCGCATATTCATGAAGGTCTCTCACCTCCTGGTAAAGGGGAATATCGAGGACATGCCCCAAATATTCGTGAAGGTCTCTCACCTCCTGTATTTTGGGAATATCGAGGGCGTACCTGGGATATTCGTGAAGGTCTCTCACCTCCTGGTAGTTGGAATATCGAGGACGTACCTTGGATATTCGTGAAGGTCTCTCACCTCCTGGTAATTGGGAATATTGAGGACGTGCCTCGCATATTCATGAAGGTCTCTCACCTCCTGGTAAAGGGGAATATCGAGGACATGCCCCAAATATTCGTGAAGGTCTCTCACCTCCTGGTATTTGGGAATATCGAGGGCGTACCTGGGATATTCGTGAAGGTCTCTCACCTCCTGGTAATTGGGAATATCGAGGGCATACCTAGGATATTCGTGAAGGCCTCTCACCTCCTGGTAGTTGGAATATCGAGGGCGTACCTGGGATATTCGTGAAGGTCTCTCACCTCCTGGTAATCGGGAATGTGGGCACGAGGCTTACATATTCGTGAATGGCCGCACCTCAAAGGGCTAGAACACAGGATAGCCACGAAGGTGTACAAAGTACTGGAATACTTGGATAAACATAAGTATTTACTGATATGATCTGGGACCACTCAGGCTGGTCCAAGTATCATGATGATAAGAGAGCATACCTGGGTAACCGCAGGTGCACATACTTGGTATGCGCAAAGTGGAATGCTTGAACAGCTACTATATCATTTGGGGACAACTCAGACAGGTTAAGTATCATGAAAATGATGTACCTGGACAACGGTGGGTACTTGACGATATGGGGATACCTAGACAGCAGTAGGTATTCCAAGAGATATTTGGTCAATCACAAGTATCAATACTCTGGGGACAACTTGAACATGTCGAGTGTCAGGAAAAGGGAATGTCCGAACGGTGACCGGTACTCAAAGACAACAGGGATACCTAGACAGCAGTAGGTGTTCAACAATAAAGGAATACTTGATCAGTCACAAGTATCAATACTTTGGGGACAACTCGAACAGGTCGAGTGTCAGGAAGAGGGAGTATCCGAACGGTGGCCGGTACTCAAAGACAACAGGGATACCTAGACAACAGTAGGTATTCAAACTCAAGGGACGACTCAAATAAGTTGAGTGTCAATAAGAGAGTATCTGGACAGTGGTAGGTACTTTAAGACAAATGGGGACAGGGATATGTTTACCTAGCAATATCTCTGATCTCTGAGAGTATGTCTGCTATTTGCACAGTATGCACACATGATTGTATATGCTATAAATTCATGAGTTCAAATGAGATTCATGCATGATAATTTTGTCAGTTCCACATCTTTTGATTTCCACTGGAGAAGATCTTGAAAGACAACCTTCATTTAGAATGTAGATGTCTTGAGTATGCCAGATGAGGGACTTTCGGTCTGAAAGGACTTTTCGCTCACTCTCATGGAAAAGGCTATCCTGACCATTGATGCAGGATTTGTAAGGACCACACTTCTCACTGTCATCATGTCAGCAGGGGTCTGAGTATTCTCGCAAATGGTACAACTTTACCAATGTGAGAGGTCTTTGTTGAAACTGTGATGAAGTCTTGGTCAATGGCTCATCAAAGGGGACCATCGAGGTTGAAGCTGATGGACAAAAAAATGTTGCACGATCATCTCCGGGTTTACAAGTCAAGAACCCTGCGAAAAGAGATAGAGTAATCTTGCTCGTACTTCTTCGAGCGATGCTTATAAACATATGAAATCCCACGTTAATTGAAGTGCCCCTAGTCTGAAGAGACTTTTACAATGGGAATGTGACGTAGACTTGGCTCATGAAGTAAAAAGGTGAGAGTTGGTGATTGCCTTGGCATTTGTCACTAGTCTTTCTTGTCATATGGAGGTTCTATGGACCACAACAACAACTTTTCTTTGCTGTATTTTTTTTTTTACCGGGGGCATTGGCCTTGCTTTTACCAGGCACGCTGCTTTTTCATGCCCTTATTTTTATTCCAGTTCTTTTATGGGCATTGACCTTGCTTTTACTAGGTACACTTGCTTTTTTATGCCCCCGTTTTTTCATTCTTGTTGCTTGAGAGCTGATCTTGGCAAGTTCAATCGAAACACCGTTATTAGACTCTTGAGTCTTCATCTTCAACTGGCGCTCATGCTATAATAACTTCTGCTTTATCTTGATGTGAGGGTAAAATTACAGACTCACTTGGGTTGTACAATGAATACTAGTGTGTAAAGAAAGAATTGCTCTTCATGACTCTAGGGCACTTAAATTAATGCGAGTGTTCATATGCAATAAAGACACTCGAAGATTGATGCAAGTGCAAGCAAGAAAATTTCTATCCCCTTTCACTTTGTGATGCTGACTTGTTTTCGACTTGCCCCAGTGTGGGGTGGTTCTTTGACGGGGATATGAGAGAAGCTTCACCAATGTATAGGGCTCGATGGGGGTGAGCGATGGAATGCCTCTTACTGTTTTGGTTATCGTACCATTCGCGAGAGAACTCTTTATCCTGTAGTCATGGAATCTTCTGCACTCATCTCACAAGTGTATAGATGGGGGACTATGTATAGGATATGGCTTGCCTTTCATCGTTCTGACGCGCCTCATCCAGCATGCTCAATTAATCTTGTACTCTTCACTTAGCTGTCTATTATGATAATCCTCAGTGGAATCAGTGATTTAGACAGCCAAAATCATCATGCAGAATTCATCTGGAAATGACATGCCACATTTCGAATATGATGGAGTTTGAACTTTTCAAAACGAGTAAATGGTTTTGACTCAAAAAGACCCTATTGACAACTTTAGGACTTAACATGATGGTGTTTCCAAATATGTTAAATTTTGAACATCAAAATGGTTATTTGCAAATGGGCATCGATAGTTATCCCTATTGATTAGGGATATGACACATGAAGGATCAGCCAAGGATTGGGAATTTGATCGGGCATCTCTGCTTTTGCCCCTGTAGAGGAGAATATGTACAAGTAGATCAATTAGTCTGGCCAAAATCAAATGTGAGTTGAGGCCTAAAGATTTTCTGTCATTTGCTTTGGCGATACTTGAGACACCATTTTGCTTGGGAGAGTTTGTCATGCCTCTCATTGATTTGTTATCTTTGTTTTTGACAGTCAGGTAAACAAACAAGACATGCTTCTCATTGATTCGTTATCCTTGCTTTTGACAGTCAGGTGATCCTGTAACAAACAATAGAGAATGTGTTAGTCATGAACTCTTTCAAGAGTTGAATAACTGGAAGCGATACAACTTTACCCTTCACTGGTTTGCAAATGATTTGATGGACCTGAAGTGAGATGGGGACACGAAATCCTATGTCCCTTGCTTCATTAGGTCAATTATTCTCTGAATTGGCTCCTAGATGACATGTCTTTTTACACGAAGCCAGGTGAATTTGATGTGGGTCATTTCCACGTACTAGCTTGGCCAATATTGATTTGCCTAACCATTGAGTTTGGTTCTTGAGTTGTGGTGCTCCCTGTCAAATAGGGAAAATATGTCAAAAGTGAATTTAAATAGTGGGAGTATTGGAAACGATACCAAATTACCCTTCTCCAAAGCTTGTATTTGTTGATTCCTAATGATGTTTGAATGTCGATGACAGCCTTTTCGTCTTGGCATAGCTTGACATTTCTTTCGATTAGCCTTCCTCACTTGTGACCATATATGCATGATTGCTGGTCGTTGATTCATCTTCAACGCCTTCCTTCTGTGGAATTTCTCCTTCTGTCTTTAATTATAGCATCATTGGGCAAAGGTCATGTACCTCAAGCTTCTATGGAATCTGAGACGGACAATCAAAACCTCTAATTCTCTGATGGCGATTACTTCTTGGGAGAGCATGCGTTTGAATAGGAAGTCAGGTTTCTAGGTCCTCATTTTGGATACGGGCTAGAGACCGCTTCAACTGTCTGGATTTCTTCCCTGTTGACAGTAGCCAATTCAAAGAGAAAAGATCCCCTCCTTGTGCTTCTGGGCTTGTCGAAGCTAGAAGTCCCGTTGATGAAACCACAACATCTGGTTGCTCAGGCACACTGTGGGGAAAGGATATTGCTCTGGCTTGTGAAGGAGTTGGGCAGGAGCAAGGTGGAGTGTACAGAGCTCTTGGGAACGGCTTGATTCCAACCGTATGCCCGTACCTATTACGTCCTATTTTTCGTTTCCTATAAATAGAAGATAAAGGACATCATTTCTAAAATTATATTCAGAGAATAAAACTTACCTTCTTTGAAGTGGGATGATATTTTCTGTTTGCCCCATTGTTTTCTTGAAAGGGTATTTTTGAATTCGGTGAGTTCACATAATGTGCTTGCTTCAAATGCCCCCTGTCACACTAAGTCAAAGGGGACAGGAATGATCTTCTGAGACATGAAGTGAGTGAGTCGAAAAACAAACGTGATTAAATTTATCATCTTGTTTTGACAAAGCTTTTGGGTGATGAAATATTTTTTATTTTCAAAATGCATCTTTGGGGGGAGAAAAAGCATGAGGAAGCCCAGCCCTCAGTATTCTCCTTGGATGATATATTTTTTTCATGGTTGGATAGCATCACCGGGCTGGTTTGGAGTACCGCCTCATGTTCTTAAAACAAAATATTACAACTGTACAATAGAGTACTTGGAATGGAAAATACAACCGTAGCACACTAGATAAGATGAGAAACATGAAATTATAAAAACAAGTAAAACCCATGAAAACTCCCGTGTAAAGGAGCGCTTTGATAGTGCTGGTCTTGAAGCTAAGCGTCTTTGAAATCCTCGCCTCCAGTAGACTCGAAGTATTCGCATGCGATGACTATCTCGTTGAAGTTACGGAAGTGTAACCCATGCAGCCAACAGCGCTGCTTGCAGGACAAAACCTCTATGAACTGCTTCATTAACTCCTCTTCAACCAGTTGAGGGTGGGTTTGCATCATGAAAGCCCTCCACCTCCCTGTGTATGATCGGAAATCTTCCATTGGTTTTCTTGTGAAGTGAGCCAAGCTCTCACAATGCAGTTCAGTTCCAATCTGGCTTTGGTACTGATGTAAGAATGTGGAAGTCAACTCATTCCAATCCTTTAGAAGATAAATGTTGGCTGTGATAAACCATTGCAATGCAGACCCCGTAAGAGTTTCTTGGAATGCTTGAGTTGTGAACGATATCGGGCCATAGTACCGACTCATTTCCGCATGGAGGTACTGCAAGTGGGCCACGGGGCAAGTCGTGCCGTTATACTTGCGGAGATTGGGTATCCACATTTCTATGGGGGTCATGATCCTACGAGGGCAAGACGGGCTTGATGTCTTGGTTAGGCCAATGGTTTTCCCACCGCATATCTTTGTAGTGGTGAATTTTTCTATTTCAAGGAAGTTGGATTCTATCGAGATTACCCCATTGCTTTCTTCTTGGTCAAAATTTCCGAATGAGGATGAAGTATTGAAGCTATCCTCATGGTCGAGGAAAGAGCTTAGTACTTCATTAGGATCGTGGCGGATAAAGACGTATGCTTCCTCTTCTGACGGGCCTTCATCCTCGGATGAGAGTAGGAAACAGTTATACGATGAATCGTCAGTTTCATTGTCAAAATAACGCTGGAAGTCCTTGGGGTTGTATTCTAGGGCCGGAAAGTCTTCAAAGTTGTACTTGGGGATGGTAGCCTTCAAAGCTATATTCTTGGGAATGCTCGAAGCTTTGGTGCGGTGGCTCATCGGCAGATGCTGAATTGATTTGCTTAGGCTTTCTTTTCTTGGCCCCTAGTCCCGGACCTTTTGAGTAAGGCCCTTCGTTTTGCCGCCGCTCGATTACTGTCAAGGGAGTGAAAGACACTAGAGCTTCACTGTCGATTCACTTCCCAAGTTGATAGGGGTTGGTATTCTTTGGACCCTAGCTCTTGGAGTAAGCTTGGGAGTTGTCTTGTCGTGCCCCGGTCTTGAACAGCTCTTGTCTTTGATCTCGTACAAAGGCTCCTTGCCTTTCCTAGTGGGAAATTTTCCAATAACGGGTGTTGTTCAGCTGCCCATTTATCATGCAAGGCTTTATTGACATGCTCTTCTCCTATCTCAAAGACTAACGGTTCCTCGTGCTCCATGATCATCGGCTCTTCATAGGGCAAGGCTATGTCGGGGTGATGTCAATATCATATTCTTGGTGAAAAACATGAATTAGTTCCCTCCAGGTTTTAAGGAGACTAATCTTCCCGACAATGTACCATCGCAAGGCAAAAGCTAGTCAAGCTCGATTGGTATGATTGAATCATCCTTCGAACCAGGTAGGCTTGCAAGTAAGTCTCGGGCGGGAGGTATCGGTGTACCTTTCGCATTCAGGTGCTTTGAGTTTTTCGGGGATCTCAATGCCGGCGTAATTGGACAGGTCCATGGGATTATGCTCCTGCAGCTGGCTTAACTTTTTCATGATCCTTTCAAACTGTTTACGGTACTGGCTATTTTCTGGCAAATTTGCAGGTGTCATGACGGTGTTTGAGGCAACTATAGAGTTGGGCTCAGCTTGAGTGGATTTCATTTGTCTTGAGAGTTGTTGAAGGACAATGGACATCTGTCCTACGCCGTCTTCAATGTTAATAAGACGATTTTGTACATCATTCTGATCGGGCCCTAGTGCATGAGGCCATTCGCGGACGATTGATGGCCGGCAATTCATAATTACCTGTTCGTGTTGAAAACAATGAATGAGCACGACAGTAAACAAAGATTGACCCATGGCAATGGTCTAACTGCTTTCTTATTTATCAAAAGAGGATTTTATAGACCGCAACTTCGACATCTAGAACTTGCTATTGAAAAGACGAGAATGAAATACTAGACATTAAACAAAAGTCCCTAAACAATGGGACAAAACCTTCACAATATTAACACTAAGGGGCACATGATTGCTAATTTATATGCGACGGGGAGCCTTGTTCTTGTGAGGACGCCTGCTTCCTTGGGCTGGCTCTGAGGTGTGCATCCAGTCCATTCCCAAATCCCTCTCCATGAGCTCTGCTTGCTCGTGCTGGCTGCTCTCGCTGATTGAGTGAGGGACTGATGGCTTCCATTTTGTCGGGATGCGATGGTTGTGGATGTAGGACATGGAGGCGTGGTGGGCTTTTTCTTCTCCCTCAAGCCCTTCGGGTACCACGATCCTTTTGCGATGGCACTTGTCCCAAGTTTCTGAGCGGTAGAAACTTCAAATCGTAGTCACGGCTTGTATTGAAAAGAAGCTGAAGAGACCTTCCCGATGGAAGACGATGGGATCTCCTGAAGGGCTCCATATTGTCGTGCCACCCGATAAGGGTGATAGAGAATGGCGCCGGTGCGGCCAAGCAACGGAATTGGGAGATCACGCTTATAAGCGAAGCGAGCTCTTTTTTCATGGAACCAACCAGCACACCATTGGAATGCCTCAGGAGCTAGGTCTCTTAGGAAGTTTACCCAATTTAAACAGCTTTGATTGGGAATATACGGTCCTAAAACCATAAATTTTTGTAATGGGTTTTCAAAAGCATTTGTTTCAGATGATCGCATGAAGTCTCGAAATTCGCTTAGGTGAGAAAAGAACCGAGACTTGTAAAATTTCAGGAGAGGCTCGCATGATTTTCTCGAGTTGTCTTTAAAACGATTAAAGGACAAGAATGTTTCAGTTAAAATCATGTTGACATAATTCCCCCTCTTAAGATCTGATCAACTATCTATGCCATCTTGGGAGTTATGACATTTCTTTGATGGGGGAAGATGATGAGCCCGAAAAAGGCCAGGAGGAAAATTTCACTTTTCTGGGTCATAGGCTGATTTTGGAAACATGCATTCATAAATTCCAGTGGGCAGGTTTTATGGTTATCTTCAAGAATTTGTATCATAGTATGGACTTCAGTTCTTAAAAGCCGTGCTAACCCACGTATCGGGATGAGGCCTGTTGATGGTTTGACGAGCTTTTTCTCAAGAGGCATTCCAGTGATGATGCTGTATTCTTCCAGGGTTGGGGTTAGCTCAAACCTACCGAACATAAAAGTAACCGTCTTCGGGCACCAGAAATGTGCTATGGCTTGTATGACTTCAGGGCGAACAGTGATTTGGATCAACAATAGGAGATGACCGATTTTGGCCTTCACACGCTCTTGGGCAAACTGATCTAACTGACCCCACCATCTGAAGAGCTCCGCCTTGGGAGCAGGAATGAACTGGATATCGTCTTTCCCCATCGCATATAAACTGGGACTTGAAAAGCTTATCCTAAATTGCCATGGGCCAAATAAAAAGACTGAGTAAAAGTAAAGAAAACACTTTGCTTTTAAATAAAATGGCAAGCACAAAGACATGCGCATGGGACGTGCGGCTCGATTTCTAACTCAGAAGGCTTGATGAAATTAAAAAGGTATCCGCCCGTCGCAGTCTCGCGTTAGCAGCATACCCTCCTAACCTCGGCTAAGAAATTCGGGGAAAAGAAAGGCAACCTCTACATCGCAGTCTCGCGTTCAAGGTCGTATCTTTCTTAACACCATCCTAAAAATCCTATGGCGGCCCAGGTCCGGCAGCCGGGTTGTGTGTGCCATGTGTAGTGTTTAAAACAGTAAAGCATGCACAACAGTTTATAATCACAATGTAATCTATTTTAAGCAAAATTAAAATAAATTTCTAAGCTTTTGACCTGCATGAAAGAAAAAAAACCTAAGTCAAGAAAGAATTTAAACAAGACAAAAAAAGGCCTAAGTCCTCAAAGTCCCCAGCGGAGTCGCCAAGCTGTCGCGACCTCTTTTTTTTCGGCGCCCGCAATCGAGTACGAACGCCTAAGGAGGCTAATGGCTCGGCTGAATTTTAATGCCCGGACTCTCCCAAGTCCGCCAATTCACGACTTAATGGTTCAAGTTTTTTTTTAACCTATAAATCAATTTTTAAATTGGAGTCGCCACTAATCGATTTGGGGTGGGTTGATTAGAAACCCAAGTGAAGTATTGGGAGGAATACTCACTCTGCGCAACCAGAGAAATTAGGATCGGGGACTTGATTACACTAGTTAATCACTAATGCCCTTTCGGTACCTAATCTTGTTTAAACCCTAAGGTTTTTGGATGTTCGGGGATTTTCCATGCATTTTGGGAGGAAAAGCATTTTTGAGTCTTTTTCTAATTTTTGGACATAAAAAGGGCTTTTTTTGGATTTTTGGTATTTTTGGAAAATATTTTTGGAATATTTTTTTTCATGATTTTTTTTGATTTTTTTGATTTTTTTTTTTGGAAAATAAAATATTTTTCAAAATATTTTTAGAAAATAAATTATTTTTGATTTTTCTCGATTTTTTAGAAAATAAAACATTTTTCAACATTTTTTAAATATTTTTTTATTTTCTGGAAATTAAAACATTTTTGATTTTTTTTTAAAATAAATTATTTATTTTTATTTATTAGAATAATATTTTATATTAAAATAATAAAAAACAAAACCGGCCCGGGTCGGATCCGCGGGTTGGGTCCGACCCGGGCCGGCGACCCAAACGCGGACGGGCCCGCGTTGGACTTTTCGGCTTTTCTTTTTCTTTTTTTTTTTAAAAAATGAAACGGCGTCGTGGCCGGGCGTTTGGGGACGCCGACGCCCGGCCCGACCCGACAACCTCGACCCAACAACCCACTCCCTGGTGAAACCCTACCCGGATCCGACCCGAACACCCGACCCGACTCCCACCGCCCCGGATCGCGAACCCTACCCGATTATCCGGTCCGGAACCACTTCGCGACCCGAAAATCGCAAACCCTAGGGTTTGCGAATCCGACGGCGGCGCCGAGGAGTCCTGCGGCGACGACGGACGGCGGTGACGGCGAAAACGGCGGCGACGATAGAGATGACCACGGCGACTATGGGGTGGGAGATGGCGTCGGTGACGGTGACGGCACGATACTCTTTTTACCTTCGGCAATGGCGCGGCGGGCGACGGCCACGGAAGGGCAACGGTCTACGGTGGCAACAACCGGGCGGACAACGACGAAGCGACGATGGATCTTGGACGGTCGATCTGGCCGGATCGGGTCGCCGAGTTTCCCTCTCTCTCCCTCGGGCTCGCTCGGCGAACTCCCCAAAGTCTCTCGGGGACCCCTCCGAGCTCACCACGCCACGGCCGACCCTACGCCGAACTCCCGAAGTCTCTCGGGGACCCCGAGCCTTCGACTAGCCTCTCTCTTTCTTCCTCCTTTTCCTCTCCCTGTGTCTGTGCCCTTCGTCGACGGTGACCCCCCTCTATTTATAGGCGCGGGAGCGGCCGGTCGGCGAGGCTTCGACCCGCCGGTTGGGCCGCCGTCCCATCCGCCATCATCTCCTCCTCCGGTCACGTCCCGTCGACGCCAACTGCTCCCCTGCTCCATGTGCGATGCCGTCCGTCCATCCCTCTCGGTGTCGCGCCCCACGCGTGCGTTACAGGTGGCGCAAGGAGGAAGACGACTGCGGAGGGGCCGGGCTAAGGCGGAGATGGGCCGAAGGCCCATGCGGAGGCTTTTTTCTGTTTTTTTTTTGTTTTTCTTGTTGTTTTTTTGTTTATTTATTATCCGAAAAAGTAAAAATAAAATAAAAATAAAACAAAGTTAAATAGAGCTAAATAAAACCTAACTAATTTTAGGCGTCAACAGAAGGGAAGGAAGAGGATGCAGTGGTGTGGTGTGGGGAGAACTAAAGGTGCATGCACTATTTATAGTCGTGAATGTGAGAAAGACGAATTATACATAGATGTTTTAGTAAATAGGGAATGGTGAGATAGTAGAGTCAATATCTCTAATGCTCTATCTCGAAAGGAGTGGTACATCACCGCAACCTTATCGTTAATACAAATCCATAATAAAGCTCTTCATAAAAATATATATATAATGTTTTTTTTAATTTCTAATAAAAATTTATTATTAAAATGATGCGTCAATATAATTCCTGCCCTTACAATGTCATAGTTTTCAATCTCTTCTCAATTTTACTACAATTTATGTAAACTCATAACAACACCATTTTCTAATATCACCATGACAAAGTTGAATTTAATACAAATTGATAATAACTCACGATATGTGTGACATCCAGAATTTTCAGTATTGTTTTCTGTTAAATTAATCGGGCATTTCATTGACGTGTCTATAGGGTTGTTCTCGGGCTGATCACTCTCGAGATAACTAGACTAGTGGGTAAGCCATTAAAGAATATTAAGGCAATAGACTTGGGAATTTGACCAGAAGCGGCTTCTCGACCGTGTTCATCTTTAGAGGTCATTACGGCACAGTAAAGATCGAATTGAAATCAGAGATAGGTCGGTTCGACGAGATGTGTGGCCGATCGTGGGTGACTCCACTAAATTGGAAAATTCTCGTCGGCCGGCACTAATTTGATTTTCGTCGTTTTGGTACCCCGTGTTGGTAGTCGAGCCTCGAGATTTTCACGACATTGAGAGTCGCCAATGTGTCAGTGGGTTTATTGTGGCTCGAAGAAAATCGACCACGAGTCAATTGCCCTAAAATTTCTGAAAACTACCCGGTAGTCTAGGTCACACTAAAAGCACGCCGGAGTGAAATTAACCGTCGATTTGAGTCGATTTCAGAAATCGAAAGTTCAATGTCACAAGCTATTTTAGGAACGTCAACTCGCCTCGAAGATTTTCGGAGATTCGGGAAATTTTACGGAAATTGGGTTCGGACGTCGCGGAACTTGGATGGAAATTCAGATTGGCTAAATTGATAGAAAATTGGACGTTCAGACTGAGCCGTTGTGTGTCGGGGAGTTATAGAAAATCATTTGGGATTTTTCTACATCAAAATTGGACCTCAATTTGGAGAGATTGGAATTCAAATTTAGTTCGAACTTAGTTAAAATCGAATCTCAAGATGGGGTGTGCAACATTGGTATCAGTTTGGATTTTTGGTGGATTCTTGAGTGAGGAAAAATGCGACGATCAATGAATGATCAATTGAAATTGTGAGAATCAATGAGATGAAATCAGTGGGAATTAGAATCAATTGGCCATCTCTCTCAATTTCGTAACCCCCTTTTAAAGAAAATGGGACCACTGGGAGGTTATATAGGGCATTTGGATGGCTTATTGAAGGCAAGATAATGCATTAAAGAATGGGCACTTAGGAAGATATTTTCTTTAAATATCCAAGCAAGTGGGCCAACTCTTCCTCATCCATTCCCCTCTATCTTCGCACGTCTCCCTCAGCCGGTACTCACAGCGTTCGTCGACCTCTCCTGCTGCTGCTTTTGTCTTGCTTTCATTTTCATCCGAAGAGGCACCGCCTGCAACTCCACGATCGTTTGCTGCTTCTTCCGTCCGTCCATGATCGAAGCCGCACGTCACCGAGCCATCTTCCCTCGCGTCTTCAGCCCATCTCAGCCGTGCGATTGGTCAACTGCAGCGCTCATTGAAGACCATCAAAACTGCCTTCTCCCGTTCGCTTTCCTAGCAGCGTGTTTTCGGCCCATGTTCCACGAAGCTACTCCCTCTCCGCACGTTCGCGCCACTTGTCCAAGCACCGCGGTTCTTCGGTCAACAGCAGCAAGTTCCTCCCATTTTGTTGACCACCGAGCGAAGCCGAAGCAGCCCTGTCCGCGTGGTCTTCAGCTGTTGCTTCATGCGGCCTCGACGTCCAGCTCCAACATCCCTCGGTCAACACCTGCAAGAACGAAGCCGTTGGTTGACCACTTGAAGACCACCTCCACGCGTCCAGTAGCTGCGGAAGTATCTCCACCGCTTCTTGTCTTCAGCCAGCCCACGCTCGGTCAACAGCGAAACCAGAAGAAGCCCCATCGTTGACCCCTCTTCGACCCCCATCTCTGCTTCGGTTTGTAGTCTGCGTCGCACATCCGCACGTCTCCACCATCGAAGACCGAAGATAAGCCCACGTCTTTCTCTCGCCAGGCCCAGCTCAGCAGCACATGTGATCTTCAGTCCAGCAGTTCTTCAGCCAATTTAATTCAAGTTGCAGCCCAGTAATTTGAGGCCCATCTCCTGCAATCTTCAAGCCCAGTTCAATCCAAGTGAAGTAATTAGTCAAGCCCATTTCAGCAGCCCATCAACTGAAATTGGAGGCCCAATTTCCAGCAAAGAAATTTGAAGCCCAAGTGAAGTCAGTCCAGAAATTTCAGCAGGCCCAATTCAACTTGGGTCTGGCCCAAAGGCAAGAACAAATTTCAATTGGGCTGAGATTTGTTGGGCCAAGGTTAAGGCCCGGTCCCAAGCCCGCCGGTGTTGTCGAAAGTCCTATTTCGCCGCCGTCGCGTCGCCGTTGCGGTGATTCGGTCTTCGCTTTTGTCAGTGAGTTTTACTCACTAATGCTTTTATTAGTTTGCTAATTATGTCTTAGGGTTGGTTAGATTTAATTACATGCACTTAGGTGGTTATATTAGGTTAGAACAATTAGTTTAGTGACTTAATGATGCATGTTAGGTGGTTAGACCTAGCTATTAGCAAGTAGAAATGTTTGGTTAATTATTGAATGTATCTCGGGATTTTTCCCGACCCGTTTCGGGCTCCAATCAGGCAATATGGGCCTAAATTGGATTTTTATGTTTATTTATTTATTTTCGAAATTTATTTATTTAATTAATTATTTTTCCGGAAATTCAACCGGGATGGCCGGTGATCGGAATTTCGTGCCGATTGTCGTGGTGCAGACCGTTTATTTATTTGAGCTCTACGTTGTGTGGAATTGAATTTATTGTGGAATTTTAGGAATTGTCCTAAATTGTTTGTTATGGAATATTTGGTTGATGGATGGCTGAGTATGGATATATAGCGCCAGTACGTTGATGGGCTATATAGTAGGGAGAATGGTGAGAGCTAACTGAGAACATTATTGGTTGAGACCAATCGGGTACGATATGATTGGACATACGTGGTTCGGTGATTGGAAGTATCATTTGCGAAACGGCGCCTTAAAGAACGCACGTAAATGACTTATAGACAAACGTGGTTCGGTGGTTATGGGAATATCACTGGTGAAAACGGCGCCTTAAAGAACGCACGATGTTGTCTATAGCCGATGTCACCTTGGCGAAAACGACGCCCTTGAAAGGACACGTGGTTCGGTGATCAAGGTTATCACTGGTGAAAACGGCGCCTTAAAGAACGCACGGTGTCGGTGATCGGTATGTCATTGGCGAAAACGACGCCCGAGAAACACATGTGATTTGGGAATGAGTACACCACTAAGAAAGCGTGGTATGAGTGGGAATGACCTAGAAAGGGTCTGGCTGACATGTAATCGACTTAGTCGATTGTTCAATGCTTGATCGGATGTCGTGAATTGTTTGAATATCTATGTTTAACCTTGAATTGCAGGTTGGAACTGAGGCTAAGGTAAGTCCTCTGACGCGTGTTGTGCTTAGGCAACCGTATGGCGTATTAGTTTATTAATCGAGTCTTAGTGCGTAGGACTCGCTGAGACGTGGTCTCATTGGTTATTGAATAACCATTTCAGGACCCTAAGGAGAAGCTAAGGAAGAGGAACTTGAAGGGGAGAAAGACTTTTGAAGAAGAAGAAGATTTAGAGAGGGATCTTGAATATAACCCGGATGTGGATTGAGATCCCATCCCTTTTGTGAACCCTGTCTTGGTATAGATAGGTGTGAGACTTTTATGCTGTGAATAGTATTGTAAATATACTATGAGTTGTGCTGTTAATGAAAGTGTGGTTGTGAATTTCAATATGAAAAATATGGCCTGCTTTCATATCCCATTGTTTTATTGTCTGGGGATTTATAACTGCTTCCGCGTGTGCTTAATAAAAAGAAAGGGTCGGCAATACATAGTCCTGGGATATCGCATTCTAAAATCGACCAAGTAGAAGGATGTGCGCGCGTTCGAGGATCGGGGCGTGACAATATGAATCTATATGAGCACACAAATTTCTCGATTCATTTTGTCTTAACCCGAGACAACGCTTTTAGGTTGGATTTTTTGACAACTTGCTTGGATTGCTTCATCTTTTTTTCTTCCTAAACAAACGAGGTTACTTGTCCCTGGACTTCAAACATAAAAACATTTTTTTCTTGCTTGTTAGTTATAATGGTTTCCCATGTTGCGAAAGTCAGTCAACAGTTCAATAATCTTTCACCGAATCACCAAAGTAATGGAGAGCCCATTCTCCTAACCGTACGGAAGGGTTATTCAGTCATAGATCATTTTGGAAACGGAGAAGTGACGTCCTTAGAAAACAACTATCACCGAGAGATGCATGTCTACCTAAAAAGAGCAAACGAGATGATGCCATGATTTTGCTTAGTTCAAATTTATCGCTCCTGTAATTATAAAACTAGTCGCAATTATGGGTTAATGGTTCCACAAATATGAGCATAACAGATATGACTCTTCTGTTCATATCCTTTTAGTTTTCTGTAGCAATTTTCTTTGCCTTTACAAAGACGTGTCTCTTTAGTGATAGGAAGTTGTTCTCGAGGTGCGCTAGTTCGAGGAAAAGTTTGATTGAGTCCTTTATATTTTACTCTTTTTTTTTTTATGGAAATTGATTGATTGAGTCTTGTTTGTGTAATGATAATGCAAACCAGGTTCAAGGCATTTTATCTTGGGAGGCATAATTTGTAAATCTACAAAATACCATTAGCATGAACTAATTGCCTTGGTGAGGCCTTGGTGAGTCTCCTTGGTGAGTCTCCTTAATCGGTATCTCACCTTCTCTTTAATTTGTTGTAATTTTATAACATCAAGTAAGTCTAGATTTGGGGTCTTTTTTGCATATATTATATCAGAGTTTCACTTCCCTCAAGTTGCGATTGTGTACAAGTCTAGTTTCAAAGGATATTGGAGGAGTTTTGTGAAGCTTGCGCTCTCAGGTGTCAAATCCGTACTCATTCAATCTTGTTACTTTTAAAGGCGTTGATGTTGGGGATGTCGAACCTAGATGCGTACTATTGAAAGGCAAAGCATAGCAATAATTGGTGGTCTCAATTTGTGCTCATTATTGAAGAGGGACTTGGTGATCGGCTGCCAATTTTGGTTTGAAGAAATAACAAATATGCTCTTTGAGCATGTAATCTCTAACATTGTTTTGATAATTCATATTGCTATTTGAAGCTTGTTTTGTTTTAAATCATCTAGGATTTGTATTGATTTGCAATTGGACTGCGTTGTTTCTCTCTTGTATTTCTATGGAAATGAAAGAAGTGTTATTTTGACAAAAAAAGAAAAGAAAAGCAAAAGTAAGTATATTTGAGTTGTGTTAATGCTTTTTCAGAGTTATTATTTTTGTTTAATTTTATTGGTTACAACAAATAGTATTGTATTATGCGGACAACAAAACTATCATCTCAACTATCAGTCAACAGAGTATACATGTATTTAAAAATTTTGCTTTGTAGACATTACAAGGAAACCTCATAGATAGAAATTTACAAGTGTATTTTGGGAAGCATCTCTTCCCTCAATGTAATAATGAATATTTCCTACTTAATTATTAGGACAAACGGAGCGATCGGTTCTTCCTTGCTTGACCCGGATTCAGTGGATCATAAAATGCTCCGACAGTTAATTAACACAAAATTTTTCTTTTATTCCTCCAAAAGAAAATAAAAAAATAAAAAAATAAAAAAAGGAAGAAAGATTCCCCCACTTCCTTGCTCAGGCCAATGCATGTGATCTAAATATAAAACTGACAGTCAACGTACGTACTTGGGCCTTTGTGGGCTATGATATCTCAATATAACACTAGCTTAAGAAACCAAGGTGTGAATCGTGTGATGCATCTTTATTAAATATATAATCACGACTCACATGTTTTAAGTAATTAATCAAAATATTTTGCATCATATCTTCTATGAATCGGGATTTCATTTGTTCAATCTTGTTAGGCGGTGCTCCTTTTCTTATATGGGAAAATACTTTAAAATGTATCTTATTGTTGACCCAATGACTACTTACAACATCTATTTATGCAAACACCATTTATATATTTCGAAGCAAAACCCTACACCAAAAAGCCTAAGTTAACTCTCCATGCATACTCATTTTAGCATCTTGCTTAGGATTTAAATGATTTGGTTTTTAATTGGCATCGAGTATTTTGGATGGTCAACTTTGGATTTGTGTATTGTCTTGGATCACTGATAAGAAGTTCTCAATTCGTATTGATTTGTTTTCATCAATCACTAATATGTCTAGGATGACTTTTATTTTGAACTTTTCTGCTTAATTTAAATCTTGCACTTTACACGTGCAATTTTTTTCTTTCATAGGAACACGAACAATTTTTTTTTATTTTTTGTATTTAAATAATATTTTAATCTCGAGGAAAGTAAAAAAAATAATATCTGCTTGTATTTGAAACGAAATAACCTTGCACGCCTTTGAAACCGAGTGTTCAAACAAAGTTAATATGTTACAGCTCACTTTTGTACGACATGCTCATAAGGTCACATTAAACTAGTAATTTTCACATTTGTATTTATCTTGCAAGACAACAAGTCGTTGATTTCAATTTGTACTGGTAAATAATCCATTCATATTTTACATTATTGACTCCAATATTATTAGAGATTGGTACAATCATATCACATGGTTGATTGCTCATATGCATTAGTAGATACCATTCAAATAATTTTACTAACTATCCAAAAGCTTGAGAGATTTCATATGACGATAGTCTTTAAAATGTGCATATTTAGACCCTATATGATTTATTGGATGTGAATCATAAAAATCAAATGGAGATTATGACTCAAACGGAAGAATTTTTTTTTTTTTTTGTCTAAACCCGGGACGACGCTTTTAATTGCGTAAGCCCAACACAAATCCAGCGCCTCACTGGATTTGACACACATTATTGTAGATGCTCTAAAATCAATTATCCTACCACTTTTTTGTTTTACAGCTGACAATGCCATTGCATTTGTTACTCAAAAGGCGAAGACCATGTAATCAAGTCAGCTACCGGTCTTATTTTATTACTGTCCAGATCCAAAGTCTTAACTTCACTGGCCATTGTCCGTCCAAGTGGCATTTAATTGCACATCAGTAAGTGTATCACAGTGCATGCGTTCGCAAGACGTCGAGAGTTTGATGTCATACAGCTGACGGAAAACGAGACAGGCACTGCTATTCCGTGTCCTCCTCAACAGACAGAGACCAACCATTAACTCAGACGGACATGCTTTCACATGCTTCGACTGCTCAATCTTCTTTCTTCCTAAACAAATGAGGATTGTTAGCCTTGCACTCTAAACATATAAACATTTCTGTTTTTCCAGCTTGTCCGTTCTAATAGTCGGACAACCTATTTTCCTGACCATGTGGATGGGGTGATCAGTCATAGTTCATCTTGGTAATGGAGAAGTGACGTCCTCAGAAAACACAATCCTCACGATCATCGTCGAGAGACCCATATCAACCTGAAAAGTGCAAAGGAGATGATGCCGTGTTTTTGCTCAGTTTCCATTTGTCGCTTCCCGAAATTATAAAACTACCGTCTCAACTATCCATCAATAGAGTATTCATGCATCAAGGAAACAATACTTTGCAGGCATTATAAGGAAGCCTTTTAAGTAAAAATTTACAACCGTAGTAGTGTAGTATAGAGCGATAATCAAAAAGTGTATATTGATAAGCATCTCCTCTCTCGATGCAATAATCAATATCATTTTTCTTCAATACTAAGACAAATGGAGCGATGAGTTCTTCCTTACTTGACCCGGATTTAGCGGCTCGTAAAACGCTCCGACTTCACCCCACCTTGCATTTCACATGTAAGACGAGAAATTTTCTTTTATTTCACAAGAAAGGACGTTTCCCTTCCTTACACAGGCCAGCTCATGTAATCCCAATATAAAACCAACAGTCAGTTCAAGTATTCGGGCCTTTGCAGGTCAATGGAATCTCAATATAGAACTCGTTTATGAAACTGAGTTGTAAATCATGTTACACATTTTTATTAAATGTCTAAACTTGACTCACATATTCAAGTTGTTAATCAAATTTTGTTGCATCATAACATTTGTTGTTCAATTTTGTTGAGGGGTGCTTAGACTGACCTTGGACTGGGTCCTTTTCTTATGGGCAAAACACTAAAACATATCTTGTTATTGACCCAACGATAACTTTCAATATCTATACATATAAATACTTTGAATTGGAAAGATCAAGTTGTCCCTCCTTACAAACTCAATTTAGCATCTTGCTCAGGATTTGTGTGGTTTGGTTTTTGGTTGGTTTTGAATATTTTGGGTGGTCAACTTTGAATGTGTATTGTCTTGGAAATCTGATAAGAATATCTCAATCTATATTGAAATATATGTTTTCATCAATCACTACTATGTCCCTGATGACTTTTACTTTTAGATATTTTGCTTCAGTCAAATCTTCCGTTTGCACACTTTTAACTTCTTTTCTTTTTAATTTAAAACTCTTAAAATTTTCTTCATACTCAAACGTTAACACATAAACTCACGTATGATATTTTCACCACTTTCTGAAGGTTGAAATATAATTATGTTTTGGTGGAAAAGTTAAAAAGCAAAACTATTTACTTATATGGAAATCCAAATAAACATGCACGCCTAGAAATGATAATTGTTCAAACAAATTAGTATGTTAAAATTCATCTTTTCGCGTTGCTCATAAGTTTACATTCGGTGAGTAGGTTTCATGTCTGTATGTATTGTGTTGGATAGTGTGCCATTGATTTCGATTTTACTGATAAATTTTCCTCAACATCGTATAATATGACTTTGAGATTATAAAAGATTGATAGATATTTGTATTACATTGGTATTTGCATATACGCAGTAGTAGATACCATTCAAATAACTTTGGTAACTATCCAAAAGTTTGTAAAATTTCATTAATATGATAATAATATCTGAAATGTGTATATTTAGACTGCTGGTAAAATTTTTAATCAATACCTACTATTAGAAATATGTCATGGTAAATTATGCCTTTGAAATTATTAGGTTGTACTTTTCACAATTTTACTTGATTCAATGGAGTGTGATTCATTAAATTCTAATGGAGGTTATTGCATAGACAGAAGAAAATTTCTTGTCCAAATCCTATTCATCTCATCGCATCGGGTGTACAGATCCAGGTCTAGACAAGAATTCCCTACATAGAGAGCATATTTTTGGCGATTGCAGCCAGCAGAATTTTGCTAATACTAGCTGTACTCATGATGCGATTGCTAGATGGAATAAGGCAATCTGATGCCAAAAAAGCGGGGTTAAGCTCAATTGTAAGTAATGTATACCCCTTATTCAGCGAACTCATATACAGTCACTATAGATGATTATGGTATAAAATAAGACTATAAGTTCCCAGCAGTCTTTCTTCTTTTTTTTCCTTTATTGTGATGAATGAAATTTACGTACAAACATGATTTTTTTAAAAGTGCATATGTACATCAATCATGATAATATGAACTGAATATGAAAAAGAATATTCCTAGCCAACGTCAACAGCTTAATAAAATTTTGAATGCATTTTAATTGAGTCGTTCAACATGATGCAACAATTCATGTTAAATAATTCTTAGCCATGTGCGCAAAAGCATACTTCCTCACACCTACCATAGAGAAATCATTCAAACCCTCATTAAAATATTATTCTAATGTTGTATGATCTCAGGTTTCAGATTAACAATCCCCTCATAAAACGGCGAAATTGATGGGTAACCAACTAACGCAGATTTGGCTTCATCTAACCACACGTGGCAAGGGGGATTCCATTCTCGATGTGCTTTTTCACTCTAAAACAATTATCAAGTCGATGACAAAGACAGTTTCTACTTTTCTAGTCACATGACCCCTAAAGAAAAATGGAAACTTCCTCAACAAAAACAAAAGGGAAAAACCACAAAAACCCCAAACTTTGCCCAAAGTGACAGATTTATCCTAAACTTTTTTTTGTGACGTGAAAAATCCTGAACTTTGTCAATCATGACACATTTACCCCAATTTTTTTTTTGTGTCATAAAAAAGTCTAAACTTCTGTTGTGTAACACATTTACCCCAAAATTATAGGGCATTTTGGTCTTTTTACTTTTTTTTAATTTTTCTTTTCTTTTTTTCTTCTTCTTCCCTCCGTTGGCCATGGTTGGCCGAAGGAGGTAAGCCACCATCCGGCGAGGGGTTGCCCTTGCCGGGGCGTAGGGAAGCCGGCGTCCGGCAAGGGTCGCCCTCACCTAGGCCGGCTAGAGCCGCCCTCGCCGCGTCGAGCGAGGGTAGCCCTCTGCTAGATTTGGCAAGGACATCCCTCGCCCAACGACGGCGAGGGCCTAGCAAGGGATGCCCTTGCCGACATCGTTCGAGGACGGTCCTCGCCCGACATTGGTGAGGGCAGCCCTTGCTGCGCCGGGCGAGGGCGCAAGTGAGGCCCTCGCCCGACGCACAAAGGGCGGCCCTAGCTAGCCCAATCGAGGGCGACCCTCGCCCAACATTGGTGAGGGCAGCCCTTGCCCGACGCCGGCTTCCCTCCGCCGGCCATGCAGAGGGAAGAAGAAGAAAAAAAGAAAAAAAAAGAAAAAGGAAAAACATAAAAAATAAGACAAAAATGCCATTGATGGGGTAAATGTGTCACAATGGAAAAGTTTAGGGTTTTTCACGTCACCAAAAAAAAAAATTGGGTTAAATGTGTCACTTTGGGCAAAGTTTGGGGTTTTTGGTGGTATTTTGCCAAAACAAAATCACTCATTCCATTTTTTTTATTTTTTGCGCTGGATTATTTTAATGACAAGTTCTTTTGTCTAATCTGGCTAGTGTTAAGTTTATTTAACTAAATTCTTCTTCATGATCTCCAAGGAAGACCTTTAATATTTGAAAGAAGTAGTAAGCATGTTTCATCACAATGCTCTCGACAAGTTTTGCTTCTTCATCAGAATGTCCATCTCCTTGAACGTTAAAGTTTTTTTTTTTTTTTTTTTTTTGGTGAAATGAACGTTAAAGTTACGTTTGGCAGTCAAGATAAAATCCAGGATTTGATCAAATTTATCATATATTGGATTTGGTACTTGCTCAAGACAGAATAAGATAGAATATAAGGGAGATATATACCGAATAAAATTATCCTATAAGATAGGTAGGATAAAGATGGATATGATTTATATTATCTATAGTAGGAAATTTATTTTTCTTGAATAACAAATTTCTTATGTTAATAAAATTGAAATCATATTTCAATATAGATAATACTTGAATTTAAATATAGGAAATTCAAAATAACAAATAATAAAAATAAAATTATTTTAATTCAATCTTATTTAAATTTATACAAAAATTTAATTCTATTTTATAATATAAGTTCACTATATAAATATACAAATCCGCCCCAACTATTACTAGTATTTTAATTTCTTTTTAATCCATTAAAAAAGAATTTAATTTTAAATGAAATCAAAGAAAGAAATTCATAATGGAAAAAAATTTCATTTTGAGTGCTAATTTTTAACATTTTTCTATCTTAATTATGAGATAGAAGAAGGAGAAAATTCTAATCTACCCATTTTATTTGGAAAAAAAAAGTAGAAGATAATAATCTTACGAAGCCTTACAAAGGGTTGAAAAGAATGCATACAAATTCATATCTAAGGAAAAAAGTATGATAAGCAATCATAAACCAATCCCTAAGACTAGAATACTTTTCTTGTGTTGAAGTAAAGAAAAACTTATGTAAAGAAAAGAGCACTAAATAAATGAACGATAACTAATTTCTTTTTCTATCAAGATTGTTGGTTATTGCTCCTTTTAGATGAAAAACTCGCCTAGACCTATACTAAGACCAAAGTCTTATCCATTTATAGATGGAACTTCGACAGTAGCTAGGTCTAGAGGGAAGTTATGAGCATTATGCTCATGTATAACTTTCATACCATGGTTAGCACGATTAATAATATTAGCCCAAGTATAAATTACACGACCTTGACCATCAACTACGGATTGGTTGAAATTGAAACCATTTAGGTTGAAAACCATAATGCTAATACCTAAAGTAGTGAACTAGATACCTACTACAGGCCAAGCAGCTAAGAAGAAGTGTAAAGAATGAGAATTGTTAAAATTGGTATATTGAAAGATCAATTAGCGAAAATAACCATGAGCAACTACAATAGTATAAGTTTCTTCCTCTTGATCGAATATGCAACCTTCATTAGTAGATTCATTTTTTTTGGTTTCCCTGATCAAACTAGAAGTTACCAAGGAACCATGCATAGCACTGAATAAGGAGCCGCCAAACCAACCACACCTAACATGTGAAATGGGTGCATAAGGATGTTGTACTCAGTCTATAATACAATCATGAAAATGAAAGTACCATAAATTCATAAAGGCACACCATCCAAAAAACTTCCTTGACCAATTGGGTAGATCAAGAAAACAATGGTCGCAACTGCAAGAGAAGCTGAATATGCAACAACAATCCAAGGGCGTATACCCAGACAGAAACTAAGTTCCCACTCACAACCCATGTAACAAGCTACACCAAGTAAGAAGTGCTAAACAATTAGCTCAAAAGGACCTTAGCAAGGTTACAAAATGTATTGTCAAATATTCAATATGACTCTACAATATCTAGTTTCGTTCAAGTAATGGATTCTAACTAATTGAAAGAATCTTCTGATCAATCTAGAGATCATTTCGGTTCCATTAGTAATGAGGATTTGGAATATCACTTATTGATCAATCAAAGAGAGATTCAACAACTAAAAGAAAGATAGATTCCTTAGGATCCTTCCTTTCTTTAAATGGAACAAACAGAGCTAGAGTCGAACCGATTCTCTAAATGCCTTTCTGGATATTCCCAACTATTCACGGAATGTGAGAAGGAGATGAAGAATCATCTACTTCCGGAAGAAATCAAAGAATTTCTTTGGAATCTTACTAGATCCATTCTTTCTTTTTTCTCTAACAAATGGTCAAAACTTCATCTAGGTTTGAATCCTAGTGAGAGGTCCACTAGAGATCAAAAATTGTTGAAGAAAAAACAAGATGTTTCTTTTGTCTCTTCTAGGCGATCGGAAAATAAACAAACAGTTAATATATTCAAGATAATTATGTATTTACAAAATACCATCTCTGTTCATCCTATTTCATCAGATCCAAGATGTGATATGGTTATGAAGGATGACCTGGATATGCATAGTTCCAATAAGATTTCATTCTTGAACAAAAATACATTTTTTGATTTATTTCATCTGTTCCATGATCGGAACAAGGGGAATACACGTTACACCACGATTTTGACCTACTCCTTTTTCTTTGATTTTTTTTTTATGTGTAATGCGGCTTTACTCTTCTTTTCTACCAATTCAAATTAAATAAATTCAAAACAATGTTACTGCATGAATCGGGATTCAAAATTCTCCCATTTTCATCCATTAAATAATTGTTAATTACTTGAAAAGTCTATATTTTAAATTTTCAAGTTGCAAATATTTAGTTTACAATTTACTATTTACTAAAAATTTATTAGAGAATGATGGAAGAGTAAGAAAGAAATTTAAAAAAAAGATATTAATTAAAAAAAGAGAGGAAATAAAATCAAAAGTAAATTGAAATAAAGTAGCAAGAATGTCATGAAAGATTTTTATCATCTCCATTTTTAAAAAAAATTGTTAATTTATATTAATATGTTGTTTATACCAAACAATAAACATGATAAGATGTGAATATATATCCGACTTTATAGGAAAGTTCTTGGATTTCATATCTTATCCTATCTAGTCTTATCCCAATTAGGATCCAAACAACCAAACGTAGCCTAAGTACCTCAACCCACTCATCATATAAGATCTCCGAAAGCCCATAATCCACTTGTGAGAGCATCGATTCCTTGAGCCTCTAGTGGCTCCAAAGATTAAGGGCTAGTAACCCATCCACATTTTATATGATTGCGGCAAGAAATACTAGCAACGTTGGGGTTGCTAGCAATTTGTCGCTAGTGAATTTCTACACAATGACATAGATGGCAGCATTGACTTGGAAGATGAGACTGAGTAGGTGCCATCCCCAAAATTATCCTCCATCGCAAATGCAGTAATGGTGTATGGACCCCCAAGATGTAACAAGAGAAATGAGATACAGAATGCTTGAAGTTCTCCATCTACTTCAGTTATATGTGTAGACAAATTGCCTTGGTTGTGAGAGACAAGCCTGATCGTGAATGTAACTATCCAGTCAACTATCAAATAGGCCAACCACATGAGAAAAAAGATGCTGTGATTCGTTGTTTTCTTGGTAAGGGATGTAAAAAGAATGAGAAAAATCTCAAGTGAGAGACTCAAGATAACTAAGCCTCAAGCATTCTATTTGCTCCACAAATCCAAAATGAAGTGACATTTCATAGTTATCCATGCACTCACATAAAACGACGAGCGCGGTACTGTAGTTAGATTCTTGGAGGGATCACAATAATCTATCCGGCCTAATACTATTGTTTTTTTCCCTTCTCGTTAGATTATATAATATTAGCATTCTATCATCGTCATTAAACCAAGATAGATACTTGCATTATCAAGGGAAGACGACATTTTCATAAGTAGGGAAATTAGGTTAATTGATGTGAAGATGTAAAGTGGCCTCCAAAGATGTATTTGGTCATTGGGTGAATGTTAAAGTATATATTTAATATTTTTCCTTTCTTTTTGTAACTTGGACCTCAAGTAATGTTCCTCTTTTTTGTTTTTTATTTCACAAGGACCTCACAAAATGTTCTTAACTTGCCCATGACTCAAAAGTCGCTTTATCTTTATCTTTTGATTTTTTTGTAAGAGTTGGCGAGTCATGTCGGAGCAATACTTGCATAAATCGAGTACACATTATTCAATCTTAGCCGTTGGATTCGGTGGGTTGAGTTCACATAGCTCAACGATTGAAGTGCATTGGTCCCACCATCATTTTTTATTTATTTTTATTTTTGTTTCATGAGTGTTTTTCCAAAAGAAAGATCCAAAGCTTTGATTGTCGATTTTGTCCGTGGTGCCATTGGAAACTTCCAACCACCAAAAGCACATCCTACAAAGTAGTTAGCAACCAACTTTTTTCTCATTGAGCCAACAAACCAGAGTCCGGGACACTTAAAGTGCCAAAACTTGGTACAAGATGACACTTAAGTGTCAAAAGTTAGGAATGTGACACTTAAGTATCAAGTGACACTTAAGTATCAAAATCATAGCAAAATGAATCAGTTAAGTGCCAAGTAATAAAATTCGGCCAAAATACTGATGTGGCGATTTTTCGGTAAGCCAAGTGCAAAACGACTTTGTTTTGCACATTGACATGGCTAGACAAGTACAAAACGACATTATTTTGCTGCTGACGTGATAAATAATTAATATAAATATTAATTTAATTAATTTTAAAACCAAATTAAAGAGAGAGAGAGAGAGAGAGAGAGAGAGAGAGAGAGAGAGAGAGAGAGAGAGAGAGAGGAAGATGAATAGCACGGCGCCAACGGTAGCCCCTGGCTCGGCTAGGTGAGGGCCGACAACCCTCACCGGATCTGGGGGAGGGCCGTGACCATTGCCTTAGATCTAGGCAAGGGCTCAAAGGCTCTCGCTGCCAATCATTGGGGTCGTCGACCCCTGGCCAGGGCTCAACGGCCATAGCCGACCCTCCCCCACCTTTCCGGCGACGGCGGGAGGCGGCGACGCTGAGCCCTTAGCCACCAACTGCTGTTTATCCTTCTTTAAAAAAATGATTTTAAATTTAATTTAAGTAATTTTAATATTAAAATTCGAATTATGCCAAAACGACGTCAATTTTGTATTTCTTTGCTGAGTTAGTCTTCCGGCAAGCCACGTAAGCTAGAAAAGTTAATAAAATGCCATATATGATTTCCGACGGGATTCATTGGATGTGATACTAAAATGTCTCTTTTTAAAAAAAAAAGTTACACTTAAGGTTTATTGTATCAAGTTTTGATACTTGGAGTGTTCTTTTATCCAACAAACCTTTATCTCAGGAAAGTTACTGTGCTTGCGCTGGCCTGCTCTTTGTTTCCTCTATCACGTCTTGGTTCTCAAATTTATCTCATCTACATGTGAATTTCTTTTGCACGATTTACTTCAGACTCTTCTACATATTCGACATTATTTCCTTACATAACTCTTATGGGCTTACATTTCGATATGTGCTTACCTGCATCATTAGTACATGTTCTCATATTCTACTCATTTATCAATAATATTGTATCTTTGAATGCCAAACAGGACACTTTTGTAGAATTGTATGACATGATATACTTAAGATATAAACCCTCATAAAAATATGCTTAAACCATTAACATGCCTAAATGTATTTAACGGGCCAAATGTTAACTCATCTAATCAGTCATATCTATGCGTGTCATAAGCAAATTGAAAAGGTTATTTAGCAAAGAACACATGTATTGTTTGTATATAGAAAGATTAATCCATTCAAACTCAATTTGAATATGTCTACATCACTTGTCCTTTTCACGTCATGTTAATGATTCATGTCAAAAATTGGCCATTAACAAAGCAATGCTACAATCCTTACTTAACCTGACTCTTTATTTTAACTCTTCTACATATTCTTCATGCAATTGAATCGAACTTCTAGCTCCTGCAGCAGTAAAAGAGAATTCAAAAACAGAGAGAGATGGTCTCATTTTATGTTCACTTTTGTTTATAAATCTAATCATCTCATGGGCATTCGTTATTTTGTAGTCAATTTTTACTGAGGGATAGAAGAGACCAAACAAGAGCCCAGCGAGGGGATTGTTGATTGTCTTATCGATGAGAGGGAATTTGGAAGTTATGTCAATGGAAGATATCGTTCTCTTCAAGTCTTTTAACTCTCTTTGAGCAGCCAATTCTATTTTTCAAGATGGTCAGTCTCAAGCGAAAAACATAAAAAGTAAAAAGGCGATCACATCGTCAAAATTCAACATGGGATTTTCATAGTGAAAATGAACAACCAAATTAATGAGTTGGCTTCTGTTTTAATAAATTATGCTCTTAGTGAAATCCGATCCAGCTTAATAGGCTTAAACTCTGTCAATTATGCCCCAACAAGAAGTAACAAAGGGGAAGATATACACATCCGTTGATGTTTCGTCCCTCACAAGAGCTTGGGCAAAACATTAAGAAAAGAGGGCCCTACTTTTCTGTATTCTCAATGAACGAAACTAAGTTTTTAATTGGCGAATTACATAACTTGTTTACAAATATAAACAAAAAACAAAAAACAAAAATAGAATTTAGAGCCGGGGAGAATATAATGACAAAAGGAATTGTTTATGGGCTGTGTCGGTAAATATATTGAAGCATATTCTACTGTTCATCTTCTTACACTTGGACAAATTTCCTTATCGGGGATAATTGTCCAATAAGTCTTTAGTACTTTGTGAGCATGTATCAAAGAGATCAATTATGAGATCTGAAGAAACAGAAGAAATAAATGGAAAGACCAACTTCTCACAATTATAGAAAAGATGGAAGAGTTGTTTATGTAAAAACGTGAATCTGACTAGTTCATATCAACCATATTGTTTGTTGACGTTAATGCTCTAAGGCATGACTCTCCTATTTGACTCGTGGTGAGAGCTTCAGATATGGTTTCAACTCTAGCCTAATAGTTCATTCAAGACAATACCTGATGAATGCTAACCTGTAAGAACATGACAAGGACAAGATTCTATGTTGTATTAATTTAGACATCTGTAACTAATTTTAGCCGAGAAATGTTCTCAAGCTTTTTTTTTTTAACCTTAATAATTTGAGTCACAACCTAAACAGCAGCCGAGAGGTTTCACCCAGAAACACACGACGAATTGGTGAGTTTTCGCTATTCACTAATTTTCAATTAGCTAGACAAAACGCATTAGTAACAAATAAGAATCTATCATTCCGCGAACTACTTTAATCTCATGGGTTCGGATATAATTACAATGGCATAAAAAATACCAGCTATTTAACTTCTATGGCTGCGAGGCAACAATTTAGTTTCGTACTTCTATTTAACCTTTAAGACAACTTTCAGTAGAGGGCTTTACATAAAACTATGTGGGCGTGCAGTGAATTTATCATAATGATTCCTTGTCTATGACTGCACGATAGGAACCATGGTGTGATAAGTATCACATAGTGCTAAATAGAGCTTGAAAAGTTATGAAGTCTAGATTAAGCATCGCCCTACTACAGACGTAAATGTTCTCATGAATGCCAATTAAACCAACAAAAAGTGCCATATTTTGCTAGTTGTTTATTAAACTACATAACATTAACTGTCCTGACAGAAAAAGCAAGGTGACCAACTGCGGGAAGTATCGACAATCTTGAGGTTTGCTAAACAGAACTCTTTTTTAGGTCTTTTCATGGCCTTGCGCACAGTCTCCTTGGTATATAACCAACATCATAGTTTGAGTTGGATTTGATTATTAGAGGTAACAGAATAAATTTTAAGAGGAAATTGGTACGAGTGGGCTGATTGGACATAGTAGATTATTGGAACTTATTAGGGAGAAATAAAAATTAAGACTGTGGGAGCCGGGTTTCAACAAAAAAAATTCTTGCAAATGTTTGCAAGAATACTCTGTTCTAACCTTTTCCATTTTCAATCATGCAAGGATAGAAATAGGGTAAGCATAAGCAGTTCAGCAGAGAAATGTCTCAAATAAATTGCTAATAAATGCGACTGGATCTAGTAGCAATGAACTCCCAAGTTCCAACCGCAGATTGTCGAATAGTCTAAATCTGCATCGTTGATGGATTATTTTATGAAGGATGCCGATTTACCAATTGCTTCCAAGCATGTTTTGCAAGAAAATTTCTCAAAAGAATTCCACCGTAAAAAAGCCTTATCATAAGAACTCTGTTAATTCTTGATGCAATGGCAAGCATGTAATCCCTTGACCTAGCATTAGGACAAAGCAAACAACTCTGCCAGAAAGCAAAAAACACTCACATATCAACGCTGAACAGTGTACCAGTTTATTACCATCAGATGTGGAAGTTCACAACTTTCCTGTCACCGTCCATCAATTTGAATCAGTGACATGTTTAGTCCCATGTCCTTGTGAGACTTTACTTGGCAGGTGCTCTTCTTTCCCAACATCATTTTACTTGGCATCTTCTAATCTTTGGTTCATCTCATCGTGCAGTGAGACTTTCTCAGATGTAGTAAATAATTGGACTTCGCAATGCTGATACATGTTTGGTGGGTTAGACATCCGTTAAGTTCCTAACTAGACTGATGGCCCCGAGTTCCTCTTTTTCTTGGCAATGTTGTCCTACTTTTTGAGTACCAATTTCAGTCCCCCACTAATTCTCATTCAATCTGCGAGTAAGCATTGCCGTTCGCTTCAGTCACTGGAGAAGTGTATTGAGGATTAAGTCTGACAACTCTCAGCATCCACACATTCAAGGTTATGCCATGCCTCTTCTTCCATGGATGGAACTTCCTAATACTCAATCCATCATTCAAGGCCTCAGGATGTATAGTTAATGTAAAGTTGAATTCGTTTGATACCAGTTAGGACAATAGATGAGATAACAACAAATTTATTAGGAGTATCTAAGACATAGTGTTCTGAAACCAAGTCTGACAACAGATATGGTAACTTACAGTTCACCATTTAGATAGGGTTAAAGACAGACTTCAGTATCCCTTAACTAGGTGACCAGTTCATTCTTGTTTCACTATTTGATTTTCTTATGCAAGATCATAATGTTAAGGGATGGTAGATAACTTGGGCCCAAAAGAAGTGGGGAGTAAAGAGATATATCCCCTAATCACAGCATCCTTTGACTTCTGATCAGAGTAATGGTATCAAAATTTGCTAAAAGAAAATGTAACACACATGGCCCACTTGTACCTCGCTTGATCTGAGCCCAGGTTGCATCACGTGGGCCACAGCTTCAACATTTATCAGGGCTTCAGCTGGATTGTCAAGCTCCGTATACAGGACACAACATTTGAGGCAGAGAAAATTGCCAACATCCGCCTTCATCCCAAAAATAATATCCTTAATATTATGATGTTCCACTGAACAGATCCATAATTTCACACATATGCGTAAAACTGCAAGAGAGTGAAGGCTCAAGTATGACAAGTCATGCTTACTGAAGACTGACACCAGACATATCATGTAATCATTGCCACAGATCCACACTCAGCAGCTAAGTCATGCAATAGCAGCAGCTAGACATACATCATGTGCTGGATGAGTACTCACAGGTCTCAAGAATTCAACTTGGTCAACTTCAAAGAACCAGGGTGCCGCACCAGCAAAGGCATATGTGGTTGAAAAGGCCAATTGAAAAGCCCTTCGCATTAAAATCCTCCAAATATCCTCCCATGAATATTCATTTGCTGTGAATGGCATATTAATGAGCTCTCAAAACAAGCATCCCTTATCAGAATGCTATCTCTGTCTGCCAGAGCTGGCATATCACAGAAGACACAACCTTCGGCAAATAAAGCTTGGAGCCTGGACAAGTCCTCCACCATAGTATCTCTGTTATGTTCTTCTCTCTTTCTTTTTTCTCATTTTATTCCTTCTTTTCTGTCTTGTTAAAGTAATTTTTATCTCTTTATCTCTGGGGAGATGGCCTTAATTGAGATGATTTCCCAGTTCTAGTATAACAAGCCAAAAATGTGAAATAGGTGGTTAGTGCAACTGAATCTGAGGAATCCTGGATTTCTGCAGGAAATTACCAGTATAAGTTAAACAGCAGAATGGATCAGTAATGAGACTATATCAGGGAAGGGACAACTTTGTGAAGATCTGACATCTGAGTATTGTGCTTGAACAAGTCGAAAACCTTGACAAACTGCCAATATTTCTTGGCAAGAGGATGTTGATTAGCAAGCTTGTCCATAGCTTGGATGGGTTTGTTTTATTTATTTTTATTTTTGGTAATTAGAGAATGGTGAATGGCTCGCAAATTAGCAAACTCCTCCATAGTTTTTATGAGTAGAGTAAAGAAAAATGCAAGAATAAATATGGTTTGCGAAGAATAAACACAAATTTAAGGCACGGCCATCAAAGTGACATCATCCTTCAGGATCAGGAGTAACGTGGGTCCTGCAACTGCTTAGTGGCAGCATATGGAAATGTGTATTCTCGCCCTATAAGCCAATGAAGCAATCATCAACTTGAGGGGAGGAAGTAGCATGCTATCATCGATCGGAAGTACTGCTTCATATAATACCTTCTATGGACTGAGTTACTCTCAGTTGGTACGCCATTGATGAGCACCTGACCCATGTAACAGCTCGCGCTATTTGCAAGTAAGTGTCAATGTGGATTGGCCTCTTGAGAACCATTCTGTCTACAGAAGCAGTGACTAATAATAGAGGCCTTGCACTGCCATTGTCAATGAAGCAGTGCTGGTCCAAAATCAAAAGGCGGAATACAATGGGGATGTTCTGTCACGCGCAATTCTAATGATGACTTCCCACACTACATGAACAATGGCTAATGACTAGAGAACTCAGGCATTCTGATTGCAGAACTTGATATGGACAAAGATTGATGAGAATTTAGATATGCACACACACAAATGATAGAGACAAAGTACTTCTTACAACAAAGCAGCAGCATGTTGTTCAATATATTCTCTAATTACCAGATGATCATTTCTAGATTATTCAAATGAGGACTTGACATTCAAACTACAAATAGCAGAGTACTAGAACTGATTACCCACAGACTAAGCACCAGCATCTGTCAGTTTTATATCAGGAATTTATCAAAGCACCACAAACTCTAATATATGACATTACATGGAATTCATCTTCTGCCGAAAAAGCCCATAGGAACTCTCTTTCTTCCAATGACATGGTATGCATTGCGTTGACACAAGCAATAGGCAGCGACAAAAACGCTCGAAATTCGGTTAAAACCACATTTCAACCATCGAACCATCATTCGAACCGAGAAACTTAAGCTGGAGAAACATCGCAGAAAACAAATGACACCACATTCAGAACCAGAAACAAAAGCATCACCATCCGATAGTTGTTCAAAGCTCAGTTTAATTTACCTTATAGCAACATATAGTCCCGGCGAGAGCATTGACATCTTCCGCCAGCTTCCCCATCCTGATCTCATTCGAAGGATTCCTCTACTGATCTTCGAGCACATAATCACTAGAAAAAAAATGCCGAAAACGCTCGCCCTGCTCCTAGACGGACTCCTCGGAACCAATTCGCTCTCCAGCGACGCAGCACTCTCGGTCGCACTGGCATCGCCGACCTCCCCGATTATCTCGGATCTCGCTTCCCATGAGGCGTTGGTGACGGGCAAGAGAAGTACGTATCGGGCCACGAGCTTGATCGGCTTCCGAATCGACGATCCGGAGTCGATGGGCGGAGCGGCAGCGGAGGCCGCCGGAATTGCGCTCGCCCGTCGAAGCGGATGCTCCGTCGTCCGTCGCGGTGGAGGATTGGGGCGATGGGAGTCCCGTGGCGCGAACGGACGAAGCTTTGAGAAGGGAGGAGACGGTGGACTACCGATACAATGTACGGAGGCCACGATTTGACAAGCGAGTAAAAATTATTAATTTAAGAAAATTATTTTTGATAAATCATAATAACTTATAGTAAAAAAAAATAATAAATCATTAAATTTCATGAGTTCTGATGCTTTAGTCATATCTTTTCTGTACATCGCCACTTCAAATCGGGACTCCAGGCAGATGAGGCTTAGCAATGTACAGTAGCATGGTGCGAGTTACGTAGCCATAACCTTCGATAGATACATTCCAAATTTAAGAGCTGATTTGTGATTCTTTCATATAATCCCGCATCTCGTGGGATCGATCTGCGGATGCCTTAGCTCTTCCCAATTGGCATTTTATCATACGAATTCATATGGCTCTCGATTTGTGTATTGCCAATTGACTTTATACTGTCCTGTTTATGAAGAAGATGAATTGCGTTCAAGCATCAACCTTGGATGCCATCTGTCTATCTCTGCATAATTGATCCCCTTGCTAAAGCTCATGGGGAATTATTGATGTCATATCCATTACAAATATACAAAATCATTTTACACTCACAGCCAAAAATAGTCAAATTAGATTATTTAACGAATCGAGCGAGATTACACCACCTGAATTTTTTTTTTTTTTTTTTTTTTTGTGAAAATTACACTTCCTCATTTCAAATCTATTTCCTACAAAACAATCAGTCAGTTGTCGAGAAAAAAAGTCATAGGAAAAGTAGCCATATGGTCAGCTTCCTTATGAGAATGACAATGAGAGGACGATTATACACATTCGTGTCCTTAAATATGAATGCGAAATCCTGATATTACATCCCATCTTTGAGAAAATTACTATCCCTTGTGTAAATTTAAAATCTAGCATTTTACTATAAGAAGCAAAACCTATTAGACTTTCTTATTTTTTAAAAAATTATAAGTATGAATTAATTATTTACTATCAATAAGAGTAGGCATGTGCAATGCTTATATAAGGAACGACAATCCATTCATTCTCCACATTAGTCACAAAGATACACAAACTAGTATATTTTATTCAAACAAAAATTTGTAGAAATGTCATGAGGGTAAAAATAAGACAATATGGATGAAATATCTGAGTAGATTATTCATCAGATTGCGAACGTAGATACTCACCCCACTCATCCCAGAATTCGTAATACATGCCCCATTCAGGTTTGTAGAAGCAACCGAAATGAGCCATTAACAGCCAAATAAAGGTAAGAAGCTCTCCACCTTTGCTCAGCACCTGCACATGTGCCTCTCCCTTAATATTAACTGCTGCATATAGCAACATCCCAAGCCACGCTTGGCTCATGAAATTCCACTTCATTTTCCCAAGATCTTCCATTTCGTGGGCCAAATGGACCCCTTCGTTGAGTAAGGATTCCGAATGGTAATTACCACCCAACACGGCCCTTGCTCGAAAGCCCACTGTATTGTACAATTTTTTGCACATCCCTTCCGGATCCTTGGTCACATCACTGATAATGCGGTCCCGAAGCTCGCGAAGCGTCTCTGATGATATCATTTGGGCAATACCCACCGCCGCCACAGTGGACATAACAGTAGGCTGATTAAGTAAAAGATATAACATATAATCAGACAAGATCTTGCTAAACTCCCTTTCATCATTTCTTCCAATGGATATCTCTATGTTATACCAAATTTCGGTAGCAATATGCAACCTTATAATATCGATATGGAAATTAGCCTTGGTGATATGCTCTACAACTTCATCGAGATTTCTCGACAACAATTTACGCGGGAAAAACAGATTACCACTAGTCTTAACTATATGCCTCACCTTTTCTGGATTATCCAATCCCCTAGATTTTTCTTTCACCTCGTTAAAGATAATAATCCATAGCTTCTTAATAAAGTGATTCTTGGACACATACTTCGCATTCACAATCATTGATCTTTTACCACAGAATCTTTCAATTGTCTGACCAGCTTGATGGACACAAGAGATGATCTTGTCAACCATTTGAAATGGCAAACTGCAAATATTTTTAATAATGATGATGCCCCAGAACTGATTGCATTTACATATCTTTCTTGGACTCTCCTTCAATGCCTCAGAAAATAGGTTGCAAGCAGAGATAGATTCTGACCACCTTAGAAATATTAATGGTGTATCTAAGACCTCGTAAGTAACATTGGTGTTAGGTTCTACTTCACATGTGGCGTATCGAGGCTTCCTCAGGTAATCCATGGTGGATACCAACTTGTGGAGAAATAAATCTAGTTTAGATGACCATGTGGTGTTATACTTGATTCTGGCAATAGTCCAATCGGAGAAAATGAGCATCAACAGAGCTATCCCATCAAGAATAATCCCTCCGAAAAGAAGGACATGAGTAATTTTCACATCAAGCTCGAGGAGTCCATACTTCTTCAAGCGATTGAACTGGCCCAAAGCCACTGCAACACTAGTGCAAGTTATGATGCGGAAAATGTAGCTCCACTTGTGACGTATTGTCAATGCTTTTGTGTGGAGCTTTTCATAAATGAAATCAAGTTCGACTGATATCACTCTCAACGCATCCATTGCAGAAACTTTGGCAAAATATTCACAGCTCATTTCGCGTTGTTGTTTTGTGAAGATGAGATCTACGATGAAAACCTTAAAGATTTGAAAGAATGGGTAAGCATGCTTTATCACAATGCTCTCATCAAGCTTTGCTCTTCCTTCATCAGAACATCCATGTCCATCCCCTAGAACATTGAGTTCTTCAAGCAATTGTGAGTCTTCGGCCATTCTTAGCTCCTTTTCTAAAAGCGTCGATTCCCTAACCCTTGGAAGGCTCGAGAGATAAAGTGCCAGTGTCCTCTCTACAATTTTTATAACCCCTGCAAGAAACACCAAAATCGTTGGGATCATTAGCGACTTGTCGCTAGGAAATATCCGCACAAAGACATAGATGGCAGTGTAGACTTGGAAGATGAGACTGAGCAGATGCCGTGGCCAAAGTGAACTGTCCTCGAGAGAAAAGGCAGTGATGGTGTCTGGACCGCCAAGATGTAGTAAGAGAAATGAGGCCCAAAATGCTTGAAGTCCTTCATCTACTTCTACTACATGAGCACTTGAATTGCCTTGGTTGTGAGAAATGAGCCCAACCGCAAATGCAGCTACCCAATCAGCCATCAAATAGGCCAACCACAAGAGGAAAACAATGTGGCGATCCGTTGTTTTCTTTCTAAGGGGTGCAAATAAAATGAGAAAAACCTGAAGCAAGAGGCTCAGTACGATGAAACCTCGGATGTTCCATTTTCTCCACAAATCCAAGATAAAGTTTAATGCCATATTTTTGTGTAGTTTGAATTTTGTGTCTTCTCTCTAATATAATGTTGGTTATGACAAAACTATCCTCTCAACATCCATTACGAGAGTTTACATGCATCAAGAAAATAGTGCATTGCAAACTTTATAAGGAAGCCTTGAAGTAGAAATTGACAAGCAAAGCAAATGGTTGGGAGGTGGTTTGGGTGATGTTGGGAGAGGGTCAATGCTTGGGACTTTGAGACTTGGGAAGATGAAGAAGCACGTGCAGGGCACTAGCCTTGCTCTGCCTCCCATTCCCGCAAGGATCACAAGAATTTATATAGCTGGCCTTGTACTGTGGCTGTCCTTTTTCCTCCGTTAGAATAGATGATATTATCACTCTACCATCGTAATGAAAACAACATATTTGCCCATCATTTTTCTTAATCGAAGCTTGAGTTTTAAAACATTGACGCAAACAGACATTTAAAGTCGTGTAAAACTCCATCGTATACTTAAAAAAAATCAACAGGTATAATATTATGGGGACAACTTAATCTTATTTATGGTCGCAGCATATTAAATATTAAACACCTCAAATCCCTCCTTAAAAAAGTTTATCTTAACATTGAAAACTCGACATGAAAAGGTCTGCCTTAGATAGGTTAATTATGAGTCCACGTATGCCCTCCTAATACAACAATTACCAAAGCACAAATGTTTTAATGCCAAAGCTTCAAAAAGACCTAAAGCAAGAGGCTTCATATGATAAAGCCTTAAATGTTCTATTTAATCCACGTATGCAAATTGAGTGCCATATTTTTGCTTAGTTTGAATATTGTTGCTTCACTCTAATATAATATTGGTTACAACAACATACATTGAAAAAATAGTTGGAATATATATATAGAAACACACGTTGAGATTATTCCTTATTTGTTTATCAGCAAATAATTTGTGCTGGGTTGATGTTTTATCTTTATATTAATTCTGTCTCAATTCTACTTATACATCTATCTGTAACCATCCAAGTTTTGAATTATGAAATTTCAGTATGAGTTAAATGAAATATTTGGTGATCCAACATTTAGCAAAATACTTGATATTATTGATGAGTTTGATACCATTGAAAAAGTTATATGAGTGTGCTTTTATAGGATAAGTAGATCGACCTAGTTGAAGAACAACATAGTTATGCAAAATATCAAATGAGCATTCAAATTGAGCATTAATAAAATTATGTAATACCGAAATACATACGAGAAAATATTTATTGGCTGCTAAGGTGGTGTGTGTTTTTTACTAAAATCCAATAACAAATTGACACATGTGCGCTGATGTGGAATAAAAGTAAAACTAAAAAAATCTGCATCTGTCCACCCGTGGAAGCTTCCCCTCCGTCGTGCTCTCCGTCTTCCTCTGTCCTTGCTCGCGGCCGGCTCTGTCATCACTTGCAGTCGGCTTGTGGTCGGCCCCGTCGACGGCCGAGCCACTCCTCCATCATCATGATGGCTCGCAGTGGTTTTCCGTCCAGATCTAGACCGGATCGTGCCTCTAGATCTGGTCTCGTCCATGGCGACGGGAGAGGTCGAGATCTCGAAGGCCATGGACAGAGCCTAGATATCAAGGGGGAAAAAAAGAGGAAGCCATCTTCTTGCAGTCGTCCCTTGCAGTTGGCTCGTGATCGGCCATGGCAACGGGCGAGGTTGAGATCTCGAAGGCATGGACAGAGCTCAAATATCGAGATCTATCGTCCCTTGCAGTCGGCTTGTGATCGGCCATTGATGAACGATAGAGACAACGCCTGACCGCGTTTGACCATGGATAAACGATGACGACGACGGCCATGGACAAGCGACGATTTAGGCCATGGATGGCCAGATCTCGAGAACGACGAGACGGAGAAAACAGAGGGAGCCGGCCATGCTCGCTTGGATGCAGCGGTGATCTGCTTGATCACACCGCCGGCGACTCCGCTGGTGGTGACGGCCGGCGACTCCGCTGGTTTCCGGAAGAGGAAGAGGAGAGAGAGCTGAGGGGTGAAAGTTTTTAAATTTTTTTATTTAAATTCCATGTCAGCTGACACGGATTGATGGACGTGTCAATATTTTAGTGGAATGAGTGAAAAATGTATGCCACATATGACGCTGATACGGTGGTAATAAACCGCCAAAGATTTTCTCAATAGATAGACATTTAATCAAGATACAATGTAGTCATATGTGGCTGAAGAATGAGTATTGTTTAATCACACTACTATATTTTAAAGTATTAATTCCTCGGTTTATAGAACCATATAAAAAAAAAAAAAAAAACAAAATTGATTGCACAAGCATCAATTTGACCAAAATTAAAGTTCACGGATGAAATTGAACATCTACTGAGAATTCAAAGACTAAATTTTTGTTTTGTCTCTTCTTCTTATTAATCTAAAAATACAATACTAGTTGATGAAATCGAGTAGTAAATGATGCAATATATCTTTATTGAATCTTTAAACATGACTCACTTGTTCAAGTAGTTAATGAAAGTTTGTTGCATCATCTCTTCTATAAATCAGTTTATCATTTTCTCTTCACTTTTGCAAAGTGGTGCCCATATTGATTTTAGACTGGGTCCTTTTATTATGGGGAAAATACCTAAAATCTATCTTATTGTTGACCCAATGACTAATTACACCCTCTATTTATGGAAATACAATTCACATACCTCTAAGCAAACCTAAATCATAGACATTAGATTGTCCCTCTAGCAAATTCGTTTTAATATCTTAGTTGGGGGTTGGGTGGTTTGGTTTTTGTTTTGTTTCAAGTTTTTTTGGGTGAATGTGAGAATTTAGGATTTTGCGAAAAGTATTTTAAAGAAAATAACATTTTTATATAGGAACACCAAGATAATTGATGTAAATGTGTAAAGTGACCTCCAAAGATAAAACTCAAGTGTGTATTTGATAGTTTCAAAAGTAGAAGTTTATAAGTGATCATTAGGTAAGACTCGAGGCACATTTTTTTGTATCTTACCTTTTTTTCACTTGGACCCCTGGTCTTTTTTTCTTTGTTTTTCATGAATACCCCACAAAATGTTTTTAACTTGCATATGATTTGAGTCATTTGTTTTCTTCTTTTGATTTTTTTTTTTTTTTTTTTTTTTTTTGCTAGAGTTTGTGAATCTAAGTTGGGTCGACATTTGCATTAGCCTTATGCAAATAAGCTTAGTCAATATCAACCATTGAATTACGAAGGTCTCATATAGAGTCAACATAATTCAATGAATGGGATGCATTGATCTCATCATCAATTGTTTAATAACATCGTCGTTTCTCCTAAAGAAAGATAAAAAGCTTCCAATTTTGAATTTTGTCTCCGGCACTGATGGAATTGGCAGTCAAAACTTCCCACCACCAAAAGGAAATTTAGTAGAACTGTCATTGAGTGAGCAAGCCTCTATCTCGAGGAAGATACCGTGGTTGCATTTGGCCCACTCATTGTCTTCTCTATCACTGCCTGTATTTTCAAATCTATTTCATCCACGTGTGAATCTCTTTCGCATGAGCATCTACTTTGAACCCTTCTCCATATTCGACATCATTTCCCTGAAAAACTCGAAAGAATTACTAAAAAAGACATAAACCTATCTATTTCAATTTTAAATCTTTCAATTTGATCAATTTAGTCCTAAATATTTTAATAATTTGCTAATGCAATCATTTTGACCAATTTTAGCTAGAAATCGCTAATATAGACGTCAATCATCTTACGTGGCACAATCAGCACTAACATAGACAATTTTTATGAATTTTTTATATTTCTTTTCATTTCTTTTCTTTCTTTTTTTTCACCGTGGCCATCAAGAGTCATCAGGGCCTCACAATGGATAGTGACCTTTGCTAATCACTGGGCAAGGGCTGCCTAGCCCATGGCCATAATGGCCTTGTCAAGTGACTGGCAAGGGTTGCAGGCCATTGCCGAAGCCCTAATGACCCTCACTAAACATGGTGGAAACAAAAAAATGAAAAAAAAATGAAAAAAGTTTTAAAAAAAATTGAGAACTTTTTTTAAAAATTGCATAAATTAACATCAATGCCGGCACCAACCATATCATGTAGAATGGCCAACGTCTACATCAATGATTTATTGCTAAAATTGGCCAAAAAGACTAGTAAATCGTTAAAATGTTTAGGACTAAATTGACCAAATTCAAAAATTTAGGACTAAATTGATATACGTACAGTCAGTTTATGATTTTTTTTTTGTACTTATCCCTTATGCGTTTGCTTTTCTATATGCACTTTTCTACATCACTCATACATATTTGACTCATTTATTAATCACGTCATACCTTTAAAATATGACACTTTTATAAAGGAGTCGCACAATATCATAATTTTAAGAAATAAACCATTATAAAAATATGTTCAAATGAGTAATAGAGTGCTTAAGTGTATCTAACTAGATCGCATTGACCCAGGTAAAATGTTAACTCAATTAACTAATCGTGTGTTAGCCTGTCATAGACAGATTGAAAAGGTCTATTAGCAAATAACACATTTTTTTTTATTTGTGTATAAAAAGTTATTACATTTAAACTCAATTTGAGTAAGCTTACAATCATGTGTCGTTTTCAGGTCATGTTGATGAGGGTCTAATTCTCTAAAAAAAACCCAACTTTAGGTACAATTCCAAATTTTCCATGAACTTTTTGTCTAAAAAATTCACCAAAATTTTAGTCTAGTCCTAAATCTGTCCACGTGTCCAAAAATCACCACTAGTTTCTTCAAAATTATGAATATCTAGCCAATTAGAGATTCATTATAAGAACTTACGTCTTCATCAATATTCTCTCCCCATATGAAACAACAACAACCTCCTAATATCGATAATATTGAAGAAACCAATGACAATTTTTGGACAAAGGGTTAACAGGAGTAGATTTGGACTAAGGTGAAAGTCGATAATTTTCTTAAGACGAAAGAAAATTCGGGTTAGAATTGAGATTGACCTAATAATGGGTTTTTTTATGAAATTAGGCTGGTTAATCAGTGGTGTAAAAAATTGGCCATCAGACAAAGCAATGCTACAATTCTTAGCTCGATTCTTTTTCTTTAACTTAGACCCACTTCATATTCTTTTTTTCTTTGGTCCAGCCTAAGGACCTTAAACAAAGGCCGTGGTTATCGGAGCCCCCATTCCACGTAAATAAAACTGAAGGGTTAACCACGGGGGGATTTGTAACCAAATTCAGAAACACCCCCGGCCTGATCCTGGCTCTGTTGCACTAGCCTCTTTTTTTCTTTAATTTTGATTTTTTTGCTTTTTTTCCTTTAACTTAGACCCATTTATATTCTTTCTTTTCCCCTTTTCACCCGATGCTAACTTCTACGAGGTTACGTGGTTCAGGTTTCACGCTTTTTCCTTTAGAAAAAATTTTGACAGGAATTTGTGAGTCACGTTGGTGTCTTATAGTTGATGCACAACTCTTGGCTCTTTATTCCAAAATAAACTTATCAAATAATTAAATTAATAGATTATACGATTGTACCTTAAAATCATTAACCATTTTCCTTGCAAAATTTGGAAACAAGTAGGTGTTCTGAGCTTTGGAAAAAGATAGAAAATTGTATTGGACATTCTAGTATGTTTTCCCTGATTTCGTATGTCTTACATTAATGATTCTTAAAATGTGACAGAGCCATAAGAAAATAAACATGCAAAAGTATTAAGCAATGTCATTTTCTTCCTTAAATCTGCATTTGGGATCATGTAAAATGAAGAAAGAAAGGATGAAGTAAATTATTTGTATCTGTTGAAAGCAGAGGTTTCAATATTGCCTTTTCCTTAGTTCTTCTTGTCGTGCTTTGTGTTTTTATGGAATTATTTCTAAAACCACTATTAGTAGTTAGGGTTACGTGGATGAAAATTCTGTTTAAAGTAATTGAACGGGAAAAAAAAAGTCTATCCAAAGTGAGTAGTAACGTGCAGAAATGGTTTGCGTGCAATTTGTTTTTGCAATTCAAGTGAACAACTACACGTATGAAACTTGAAATATTTTCTCCTTCAGACATTTATTTTATGAGATTAGTGTTCATATCAGCAGATTTCATTAATATTAATTAATGAAATGATGACATTGAATGTTTAGTTCAGTTCAAGTGACTAGTCGAACTGATTGTTTTGCAAATCTTGAGTAATTTAATGGGATTGCAACAAGATGCAACATATACATATTGAGATGACTCTTATTTGTTTGTCAAAAGACTTTATCTATTCAAAAATCTAGGAAGGTAAAAGAATTATTAACCATCATTCCTCGAATATAATGGAGCTCAAGATAGATCTAACTCAATTGGTTGAATCACTAGCTGGTAAAATTAAATGTTTACAAATGCATCATGTGTCCCCAAAAGTGGAAGATGCCATTAGGTTATTAACTGTGAAACCCGAACATTATTAATTATGACCTTAGTTCAACCAGTGACAAAATTCCACAAGAAATTTTAATTTATCCAAAGAAATGGAAAAAAGAAAACTTGCCCCTTAATGTGGAGTTACTATAAGTAAGACGCTCCAAAAAGGCATCCCCACCAAAAGCAAGTGGCAACAGGTTTTCACAAATCTCAAGAATCTCTCTTTATCATTTTTTATATTTTTGGATTATTGTTGCTTTTAATTTGAAGTGGTTCCCTTCCTTTCTCTTCTTTTTTATTAGACAAGATTAATTATCATAAAAATAAAATTTATAGAAATATAAAATTTGTCTTTTAAGATTACATGAGCTCAATAAGCTTTGTCAATATAATGGGCAAAATATTCTTCTTCTTCTTTTTCTCACCTCTTTCCCTCTTTATATGCAGATCTATCATTTAAAAGGATTGAAAATTCCGGGTAAAGATTATTGTTTATTTACAAGTATCCAATGCATTAAATGACAAAAGAAAAGTATTAGATGCGTGAATGATGCTTCTTGCTTTGTGCCAGGATCATATTTTATCGTCAAATCATTCCTAGAGACAACAAGTTTTCCACAAATCTTAGGGATCTCTCTTTCTCTTTCTTTCTATCTCTGGATTATTCATTGCTTTGACATGAAGTGGCTCTCTTACTTTCTCTTCTTTTTATTAGACAATATTAACTATTATATAATTAAAATTTATAGAAATATAAAAAATTTCCGTCAAGATTGCATGAGCTCAATAAGCTTTGTCCATATAACAAGCAAACTATTCTTTTCTTCTCTTTCATCGCCTTTTGTCCATATAGGGCAAAATATTCTTCTTCTTCTTCTTCTTCTTCTTCTTCTTCTTCTTCTTCTTTTTACTCACCTTTTTCCATCTTTATATGCAGATCAATCATTTAAAAGGATTAAAAATTCCAGGTAAAGATTATTGTTTATTTACAAGTATCCAATGCATTAAATGCAAAAGAAAAGTATTAAATGCGTGAATGATGCTTCTTGCTTTGTGCTAGGATCATATTTTATCGTCAAATCGTTCCTAGAGGCAACAAGTTTTCCACAAATCTTAGGGATCTCTCTTTATCTTTCTTTCTATTTCTAAGTTATTGATTGCTTTGACATGAAATGGTTCTCTTACTTTCTCTTCCTTTTATTAGACAATATTAACTATCATATAATTAAAATTTATAGAAATATAAAATTTGTCCGTTAAGATTGCATGAGCTCAATAAGCTTTGTCCATATAACGGGCAAACTATTCTTTTCTTCTCTTTCATCACCCTTTTGCCTTTTGGCCATGTAGGGCAAAATATCCTTCTTCTTCTCCTTTTTTTCTCACCTTTTTCCATCTTTATATGCAGATCAATCATTTAAAAGGATTAAAATTTTGGGTAAAGATTATTGCTTATTTCCAAGTATCCAATGCATTAATGACTGAAGAAAATATTAGATGCGTAAATGACGCTTCTTGCTTTGTGCTGGGTTCATTTTTTATTGTCAAATCATTCCTAGACGCAACAAGTTTTCCGCAAATCTTAGGGATCTCTCTTTATCTTTTTTCTATTTCTGTATCATTGATTGCTTTGACCTGAAGTGGTTCTCTTACTTTCTCTTCTTTTTCATTAGACAATATTAACTATCATACAATTAAAATTTATAGAAATATAAAATTTGTCTGTTAAGATTGCATGACCTCAATAAGCTTTGTCCATCTAAAGCGCAAACTATTATTTTCTTCTTTTTCATCACCATTTTGCCTTTTGTCCATGTTGGGCAAAATATCCTTCTTCTTCTTCTTCTTCTTCTTCTTCTTCTTCTTCTTCTTCTTCTTCTTCTTCTTCTTCTTCTTCTTCTTCTTTCTCACCTTTTTTCCATCTTTATATGTAGATCAATCATTCAAAAGGATTAAAAATTTGGGTAAAGATTATTGTTTATTTCCAGGTATCCAATGGATTAATAACAAAAGAAAATGTTAGATGCGTGAATGACACTTCTTGCTTTGTGCCGGGTTCATATTTTATCGTCAAATAGTTTCTAGAGGCAACAAGATTTCCACAAATTTTAGGGATCTCTCTTTATCTTTCTTTCTATTTTTGGATTATTGATTGCTTTGACTTGAAGTGTTTCTCTTACTTTCTCTTCATTTCTATTAGACAATATTAACTATCATATAATTAAAATTTATAGAAATATATAATTTGTCCGTTGTGGCTGCATGAGCTCAATAAGCTTTGTCCATATAATGGGCAAACTATTCTTTTCTTCTCTTTCATCACCCTTTTGCATTTATTCTTCTTCTTCTTTTCTTCTCTTTCATCACCCTTTTGCGTTTATCCTTTCCTTTTTTCCTCTTTACACAGAAATCTGTCATTTAAAAGGATTGAAAATTTCAGGTAAAGATTATTTCTTAGATCTAGGTATCATGTACATTAAGACTATGTTTGACAGTCAGGATAAAATTTAGGATAGGATAAAATTTATCATATCTTGCATTTGATACCTATTCGAGATAGAATGAAGTCGGATATAAATGGAAAATAAACCGGATAAAATTATCCCATGGAGGAAGTGGGTAAAGACGGATAGAATATCTAATATCCATAATATAAAAGTTTTTTCTCAAATAATAAATTTCTTAAATTAACAAATTAAAATTATATTTCAATATAAATAATATTTGAATTCTAATATAAGAAATTTAAAATAACAAAAAAAATAATTTTTATTTTAATCTTATTTTTATATATATATTCGAATTTAATTCTTTCTTGTAATATAAGTTCAATTTATAATTATATATTGCATATTTTAGGTATTTTAGTATTTTAGGTATATTAGTACAATTTTCTATTTAATAAAATTTTATTAGAGAATGATGGAAGGGGAAGAAAGAAATAAAAAAAAAAAGAGAAGAAAATAAAATTAAAATAAAGTAGATAAGAGTATCGCGAGGGATATTTACCATATCCATTTGTGAAATTTGTGATTCATACAAGCGTTTATACCAAACAATACATATATATATATATATATATATATATATATATATATCCGACTTTATTATTACAATCACCAAATAGTAAATAGAATATAGCAAATTCCCCTAAATTTCATATCTTATCAAATCTAGTCTTATCCTCATTAGAAATTCGAATGACTAAATGTAGTTTAAATGACAGAAGAAAAGTATCATATGAATTGATGATGCTTCTTGCTTTTGACAAGTTCAATTGTCAAATTGTTCCTAGTGGCGATAGGTGTTCCACAAATCTCAGGGATCTCTCTTTGTCTTTCTTTTTTATTTATAGATTATCAATTGCTTTCAGCTAAAGCGATTCCCTTACTTTGTCTTCTTTTTTATTAGACAAGATTAACTGTCAGAAAATTCAAATTTATAGAAATATAAAATTTGTCTATTAAGATTGCATAAGCTCAATAAGCTTTGTCTATATAATTGGCAAACTATTCTTTTCTTCTCTTTCATCACCCTTTTGCCTTTTGTCCATCTAGGGCAAAATATTCTTCTTTTTCTTTTCTCACCTTTTTTCCCTCTTTATATGCAGATCAATCATTTAAAAGGGATTGAAAATTTCGAGTGAAGATTATTGCTCATTTACAAGTATCCAATGCATTAAATGGTACAAGAAAAGTATCATATGCAAGGATGATGCTTCTTGCTTTGTGCCAGTTCATATTTTATCGTCAAATCATTCCTAGAGGCAACAAGTTTTCCACAAATCTTAGAGATCTCTCTTTATTTTTCTTTCTATTTGACCTGAAGTAGTTCCCTTACTTTCTCTTCCTTTTTAATAGACAATATTAACTATTATATTCTTAAAATTTATAGAAATATAAAATTTTTCCGTTAAGATTGCATTAGCTCAATAAGCTTTGTCCATATAACGGGCAAACTATTCTTTTCTTCTCTTAAATCACATCACCCTTTTGCCTTTTGTCTATGTAGGGCAAAATAATCTTCGTCTTCTTTTTTCTCACCTTTTTCCATCTTTATATGTACATCAATCATTTAAAAGGATTAAAAATCTTGAGTAAAGATTATTGCTTATTTACAAGTATCAAATGCATTAAATAATAGAAGAAAAGTATTAGATGCGTGAATGATGCTTCTTGCTTTGTGCTAGGTTCATATTTTATCATCAAATCGTTCCTAGAGGCAACAAGTTTTCCACCAATCTCAGGGGATCTCTTTTTATCTTTCCTTCTATTTCTAGATTATTGATTGCTTTGACCTGAAGTGGTTCCCTTGCTTTCTCTTCTTTTCTATAAGACAAGATTAAATGTCATAAAATTAAAGTTTATAGAAATACAAAATTTGTCCGTTAAGATTGCATGACCTCGATAAGATTCGTCCATATAACAGGCAAACTATTCTTTTCTTCTCTTTCATCACCCTTTTGCCTTTTGTCCATGCAATGCAAAATATTCTTCTTCTTCTTTTTCTCACCTTTTTCCCTCTTTATATGCAGATCTATCATTTAAAAGGATTGAAAATTTCAAGTAATGATTATTACTTATTTATTGATATCACATGTATTAAATGGCAGAAGAAAAATATCATATACATAGATGATGCTTCTTGCTTTGTACCGGGTTCATGTTTTATCATCAACTCATTCTTATCTCCATTCTATTTGCACATCCATCTATAATTACCTGGGTTTCAAACCATCAAACTTCAATAGGTAGCGTAGTGAAATGTTTGGTAATACTACGTCTAACAAGACACTTGACATTATTGATAAATAAGATACAATCTAATAAGTCAAATGAGTGTGTTTGTGAATGATAAGTAAGTTTTCTTCATTTTTATGTTTTTGTTTTGTCTAAAAACATGCTAGCCTAAGTTTTCATCTGAGGAGAACTCAAATGACAAAAACTAAACAAAGCGATATATCAAACGAATTATGACAATATAATCACAAGCAGTACAGTAAGTAGAACCCGAGATATCAGGCAAAAATATAAAAACACTTTGTTTCTGAGCTACAGATAGGACTCCCATAAACTAATGTATATACGCAATCAACTTAGCTTAAGAAAAGTAAATTTTCTAAGTTAGGTGATAACGTTGCCGGATTAAACATAATGAAATTAAACTAAGAATAAATCAAACTTAGCACTAAAAACGCCATTTCTTACCAAATGCCTCTTCGATTTTTAATCATTTTTTTCTTTTTCTTTTTCTTTTTCTTTTTCTTTTTCATCCATGGTAAACATGATTTAAACTCTAGCTATACTATATGCATGTTAAGATATAATAAACTAGATACAAGACTAGAAATTGAACTACTATATTATGCAAATATGTGATTGTGACGTGTAGATGATGTAATCATGTAAAAGGAATGTCCCGAGATAGGTCGAGACCCTTAGCGAGGCCGAATGGAAGCTCTAGGCTTGTTGCCAGCCCCTTAGGCAGTATAGACGGCAGGTTTGGACCTCTATTCACCCACTAGGTGGCCCCAAACCAACCCAAAACACATCGAATGAACACTGAAGAGCCATGAACATGCCATACAAGCCACAGTTCAGCAAGCCCAAGTCTGAACCGAGAACTTCCTATAGCGAACCGAGCCCAAAAGATTTCTGAGAAACATGCTAACTTGATAACAACTTGATTGCAATTGGTTCTAACATGCAACTCCGCTAAAATGCAAGGATAGATAACATTCGTAACACATTAGATGAAGCCAAGCATACCTTCAAATCATTCCTAAGAACCAGTTTGCATGTGACATACGTGGGATATACAAACTAAACAAATGGTTTAATCTAAACATATATAACATCCAACACAAAAGACATCACAACACCCTAATCTAATATTACAAGAATTACGACATCAGCATAGACGAGGATGAGCCTAGATTATCCATGGAGACACTCGGCCAAGCTTCAACACTGGCCTAAACCAAGGCAAACAAGCAATATATCAAAGCAAGCAGGATATACTTAAGCATGACCCTTAAATCACGGGAAAATTGTCCAATAAATTATAAATCTATTGCATTTTTGTTAATTCAGTCATAAACCTTTTAAATTTTCCAATTGGATCCTAAACATTTTCACTTTTTGTCAATCGAGTTCATTCAGCCAATTTTGGCCAGAAATTGCTAATATGGATTCCAACCGTGTTATGTGGCATGGCAAGTCTTGACATTAACAAATTTTAATGATATTTTAATATTTTTTTCAAATTTTAATTAATTTTTTTTTTTCTTTTTTTCTTTTCTTCTCTTTTTTCCTTTTTTTTTTTTCTTTTTTTTTCTTTTGTTTTTCCCTTCTTCCTAGCAACGGTTAACTGGCCAAGGCTAGCAACCTCAAGGAGCATTGAAGCAGGACAGTGATGCTTTCGATTCGACCTTTTCACCTTCTACGACCGCAAAACAAACAGAACAGAGGGGTCCCAGGAATAGCTATAGTCGGTGGTTTATTGTGAGGGACAACAATAAATGACACCGTGAAATCTCCTTGCCACGACTGGGTTGCTTTGATGGTGCTCTCTAAGAAACCCCCAAAAAACGAAGACGTATGGATGCCAAGTCCCAATCTCCTTGAGCGAGCCATTACGGAGAGAGAGAGCTTTCCTCCACAATCGCCATCCTGCTAGCCCAAATCTTGACATTCGAGGATCCTTGAAGCTGCTGGCCTTGACTCAGTCGCCCGTTGCTGGGCCAGGGCGATTGAGCGAGAGTTGCCCTCGCCCGCCCAAACAAGGGCAGCCCTCACCAGTCCAGGCCCAGGCATCCCTCACTCGAGGCTGGCGACCTCCACTAGCCATAGACAAGATCTGGTGGAGGGAAAAAGGGGCCCAAAAAAGGAAATATTTTAAAAATTAAAAATATTACAATATTATTAAATATTGTCCATGTCAAGGCCGGCCTTCCTACATGGCACAGTCGGCATCCACGTTAGTGATTTCTAGCCAAAATTGACCAAATAAACTCCATTGGCAAAAAGTGAAAAAGTTTAATACTCAATTGACAAAATTGAAAAGTTTATAACTGAATTGGCAAAAATACAATAAGTTTTGGACTCTTTGGACAATTTTCTCCAAAAATTACTCAATTGGCAAAATTAAAAAAATTTAATAATTTTTGGATTTTTTGGACAATTTCCTAAAATCACAGCCAAGTAAGAATATCCAAGAAAAATTGATTACAACATTGATCTACGGTGATGGAATGGAACACACTAAACCGTAAACCAAGATGAAACCTAGACTCCGCAATCCTCTATTACGAGTTAGAAATAAACAGAAAGGCGTGAAGAACAACTAAACAAAATGCTATAGAAAAGTATCACTGCTAAGAGGAGAGTTAAAGAACCGGTAGACCGAGGTAATGAGCTTGTAGTGCCTGTGAGAGCAAGGCAAGCTTACCTCGGCCTCAATCTACGATCACGAGAGTGAGGCAAATTCGATCCCTAATTTTTATAAAATGCGTGAGTGGTCCATAAGAGGGGAATCTTAGGTATCTATAAACTACAATACCTCTAATTTCTAACTGTAGAAAAAAAATACAACAAGAAAAATGAATTCAAAATTATGTAGAGTCGCTTTTTTTTTTAGGGAGGTGAATTTGGTCCCTAAATTTTATAAAATGCATAAATAGCGTATGGGAATGGAAACTTGGGTATTAACAGACAACAAAATCTCTAGTTTCTAAATGCAACAAGATAAATAGTGCAAAATTATGTAAAATCTCTGTTTTTTAGAGGTTGAATTGTGTTGTTGTCTGCAAATTCGATCCCTAATTTTTGGCAAATGCAATAAGGATGCACGAGCAAAAATTTAGATTTCAACATGAGGTTATCTTCCATATCAAGAAAAAAAAAAACCCTCTTAAATCAACTTAAAATTGAGAACATAACTTGGCCAAATTTATGTTCTTTCATGGGTTAGATTCAAAGGAGGTAATACCTCGTGCTAGTTGCCTGTCCTCACCTCTTGAATATAAAAAAACTTAACAAGTAAAATGTTTCAAATTTATAATTATATATAGAGTACTCTATTAGATATCTCCAGTGATTTTACATTAATCCAATATAGATCAGCATAGTCGAAGATTTTGGTAGTTCTACAAAATGTCAAATAAACATTCAAATCAAGAATTAACAAAATCATGTAATACCCAATGAATTGGCTAAATATGTATGTGTTTGATGAAGATATGATGGAACCATATTTGAATCTTAGTGTTTCTCAATTGAAATAATCTTTGCACTATGCTCACCATTTTAGAGGTGAAGTCTTATACAATGCTATATAATTAATACAAATGCATACAGCGGTTTGCATGCGTTCATCATAGTATATTGAGCTAAGAAACCAGAAATCCATGCTATTTGTCAAAGCCATATTATATGCTTAAGAATGGACTAGTGTAGTTTAGTCAGATTACTCATAAAATATTATAAAGGATTAATTCCTTGTGTATAGAACCATATAAAAAACGAAATTGATTCGACTCACAGCATACAAATATAAATTTGATTAATTTAAAATTTACAGTCATTGAACATTTATTAAAAGTTCAAGGACTAAATTTGGTAGCATCTCTTCTTTTATTAATGCTAGAAATACATGAAATCAAAGTTGTAAAAGAGGTTGCACATCTTTATTGAATATTTGAAAATGATCCACTCGTTAAAGTAGCTATTTCAAGTTTGCTGCATCATTTCTGCTGTAGATTTGTGTATCATTTGTTTTATTTTGTAAAGTGACGCTTATATTGATCTTAGACTAGGTCCTTTTCTTCTTGGGAAAGTGTCAAAACATCTCATTGTGAACCCAATGATTACTTATTACCTCTATTTATACAAATACCATTCACATATCCTCTAAGCAAAACCATACATAAATTGAAAACACCAATTGCCACTTCTTGCAAATTTATTTCAGCATTTTGCTTAGGCGTTGGGTGGTTTGTGTTATTTTTAATTGATTTTTAGTATTTTGCAGAGTCAAAATTGTGTATTGTCCCGGATAACTAATATGAAGTTCTCAATATATATTGATAAGTTTCTATTAATCACTAGCATGTATGGAATAACTTTTACTTTTTTGCTTAATTTAAATCTTACAATTCACGCACTTTTAACTTTTTTTAAATCCAAAACTTTGGAAACTTTCATAGTACTCAAATGTTAACTCAAAGACTCACATTTAATTTTTTCATAATTTTCCAAAATTTTAGTAATCTTTTAAGTTTTGATGGGAAGTAAAAAAGTACTTTCGAGTTTTATTTAAATCCAAAAGAACGTGCACACCTTTAAAATTGAGTTGGTAAATGTTCAAGCAAAGTTAGTATATTAAGTTCACCATTTCGCAACATGCTTACGTTATTGATTTCGACTTATACGATATATATGACTTCAAAAGTGAAAAAGACGATAGATGTTTATGTCACACAGATAATTGCACGTGTATTAGTAGATATCATTCAAATAACTTTATTAAGTATCCAAAATTTTGGTAAATTCCATTAATATGATGATAATCTTCGAAATGCATACATTTAGATTGCTAATAAGTTCTTCATCAATTCTGACTATTATTAATACCTGATGACAGTTTATGCCTCTCGAATTTTTATATTGTGCTTTCCACTATTAAAGTTTATTTAAAGGGTGATTCATTAAAATCCAATGGAGATTATGCACAAACAGAAGAAATTTCTTGTCTGGCCTGGGACAATACTTTTGATTATGCGGGTCCGATCCAGATCCAATCCCTCTTGATCGCAGTGGGTTTATGGACCTGGGTCTAGGCAAGAATTCTGCCAAAACCAGTTGCACTCATGATACAATTGCAAAAGATAAAGACTTGTGGTTGATGGAGTAAAGCACTCTGATCCGACCCAAAAAAAAAAAAAAAAAAGAGAAGCTAAAAGTCAAATGTGAGTAATGTATATACATTATCCAGCCAACTAATGTACAGGTCACTGTAAAGACTTATAGTATAAAAAAGAACTATAAGTTCCCAGCAATTTATTTATTCTTTTTGAATTGGGATGAATCAAGCTTGTGGACAAGCATGGCTTTTAAAGAAACAAGGATATCACAATAAACCTGAGCACCGAGCTGAGAATGGTCCCAATGTATTCTTAGCTGCAATTACTTTGTTGACCAACATTTTCCACTTGGAGTCATCTTTCTTGCTCTGATGCCGAATCTTCACTCTAAATTGCCTGGCAAAAGCAAACGAGACATAATGTAGAGCACTCAATTTCACTATACAAATCAGTTCAACGATGGTGCTGTTCTTCAACTCTACACCCCAATAAGATGACTCGGCCCCAATATGCATCTCGCATCATCACTTAATTTTAAATCATAGAAAATCATTTGGGAAGAAAAACACTTGTCCTCAAAAGTTGACTAATCAACCAGTTTCTTTAAATCAGTGTTGTACTCTTTTCTGTGCAAGACACTTGAAATGCGAACTTACAAGTCAGCAATGCAATTCTCACTTGACCATCTGAAGCGAGTTTTGCTCAATATCCAAAGCTTTCTAGGACCTAATTAATTAGGTGAATGAACCCACTGGTCCCGGCTCTACAAAAAGGCAAAGTAATGGAATTGGGTAGGCTGGGGACGTTTAGTTTCAAATGTGGGGTTCGACTCCCACCTCTACAAAGTGGCAAAGTAAAAGTTTGAGAGAGAGAGAGAGAAGAGTTAGAATAGGACGGACACCCCCCAAAAAAAAAAAAAAAAGAGGAATAAATGAATGAAAAACAACCCATACATCATGGGCAGTCACATCTAGACACATCCTGCATCCATCTAAACTTCTCCAGATTAAAATTGAGGTGACAAACATAGAAGTTCTTTGACTTACCTACAGAGAGGAACCTTGCAATCATCAGGCTCAGTACACATCCGAGAGTGCAGTTCAAGAAGCTGCCACATGCGCTTGCAGTGTACACATCCTCCAGGAACACGGACCTTGCAACTGGCAAAATGACGTACTAAGGTCTCAAGTCCTTTACAAGCAGGAAATCCACAGACAGGCTGCGATGCTATAAGGAGTTTGTCGCGTGGTCCAATCGTCCGGCAACCATCTCTGCATATGTGAAGGAGGGCTTCCATGGCCTCGTAAAGTTGCAAGTATACCTGTCTCTCTTCCATCTTCCTCAGCCTCTCTTGTTTCCTCTGCAACAACGGTAGTCATAAGACCACAACACAAACAATTCTCAACAGTTAAGTTTATCATGAAAGTAACATATCCACCAGTATGAGAATGATGCATAGTTATTTTCGTAGGGTAGGAGAAATGACCAATCTTCCAGGAATCAATCTGGTTGTCATACCAATAAAAGTGAAATCACAACCTTGCTCAATAGCAACAAGAGGAGCTTGATGCAAAGAATAACGTAACCAAAAAGATAAGAATGTAGACATTCAGTGATTCTTTGCTACAAAGGACTTGGAAGAGGCTAAGAGCAAAATGTTAAAGAAGAAGATCCAATAGAGCTGAAGCATCTCTTAATTCTAGCGCATCTAAAGAAGGAAACGCAAGCATAAAATTGAGAACAATCTCAAGAAAATTTGTCAATGCGGTAAATCAAGGGGGAGAGGATAAAATAGAAGACATCCTTAGTGAAACCCTCACATGCATCTAGAACTGATGAGACCTACCCCATCTATGTGGGAAGTCTTACTACTAACAGTAGTAGCAGCAACAGCAGCTAAAGATCAGTCATGAACCATGGTCCATCGCAACACAATAACACAGTAGCCAAAGATCCGCAAAGTCATAACCAGTTCAGCTACTTATGTATCTCATGTAACCTGTGGAATAAAACCATTCACTGCAAGTAGTAGATGTCGTTGTGAATACGATTGTACCATTTCAAGTTCTAATCCTCACTCCGAACTCCAAGTAATTGTAGCAATGACATTCGCATGAGTTGCACATTATGATCCATAAGCAGATAGCATTCAATAACCTACTACCATGCTATGAGTAGATCAGACATGCAAAATGATTCCCATTTTGCTTGGGTTTTCTTTAAACCTATCATGAAAGCCTTCGTTTTCTAAATGACATTATAGATCACCTCCCTCCATGCAATGATGCCATATACCATAGCTGGGGCCATACCGACTCCTGCATTTGAGAAATGGGGCAAACGCTACTCCAAGGAAGGAGGAAATCGACTTACAGAATCTACTTCAACAACCGCCTCTAGGAGCTCCTGTTCAAGAGCAGGATTAGCACGCTTCATTACTTTCCAACCTTCAGTCAAGGATATACTTTTGAAGTCCTTCAGAACCATGCGGATACAAAAGAGGGAAAGCCTCGGTGCATCACAGTATCTAGCCAACTGGAGCACATCTACAACATTTTCTTTGGTCAGCCAGTGATACTCCAGATAGTGAGTACAAACCCTTTTCAACGATGGAACTGAATAGGAGTGCGACAGAATCAGCAAATGGAGAACATACTTCGTCATTGTTTCTTCTTCATAGCTGCATCCAGATTTATACAATATTAGAGCAAATAATCCAGACAACTGGATGAGGGGGAAAACTGAAATAGAAAGGATAGTCATCATACCAGGATGAGTAAAGAAAGCGAATGAACGCTTGGACGGCTTCACTAGGGACCCCAGGAATCCTCATGTACCTCATACCATTCATAACTGTTGATTGATACATTATATTACGAAGCACTGGCGAAGCAGCAGACTGCAAGGAAGAAAATTAATTTGTAAGACTAAATCTTGACCCGCATTATTTATCTCTCTTAATTGATGGTCACGATGTAATTTGCTCAATGAGCCCCACTAAACTGCCCTCGCAATTAAAGAAACAGATAGATTGATGGACAAACTATAGAAGGTGGCATTTAAAATTAATACAGTAAAATCATATGCCAGTCCAGATCATCTCTAAATCATCATGACTTTTAAAACATCTACAAACAACTGAAATGAAAACATCAGGTAAAGGAAAAGGAAGTGTAATTAACTCACCAGAATACTGGAATGTGCCATAATAAATGAATTTTCTTCCATAAAAATGTAAACATCTGCGCCATATCCATCCATGAAAAGGCTATCCCATGTTTGTTTTGTTTCTCTGGGGACTGAGCTACAATCTGGAAGTCTTGCACGGTTGGATCTTGTAAAGGTTTTAACAGGGGGAGAAGGTGGTTTTGGGATATTATAATTATTGGAGGAGGAAGGAGTGGGAGATTCCAGCGCAGAGGAAATATCGGCTGGATCTGCTTCCTCCAGTTGCATATTGAAATAGCCGCAGAATGTTTCACCTGCAGAGGATGACCAGGGATAATCCACATCTGGTGAAGCCATCAGCTTTGGAACTTTAGGAGAAAATACTAGTTGGCGCTTTTGCAAGTGGATCTGCAGGGTAAAAAAAGAGTAGCAAGATTATATACACTTGCTTACCAGAGGAAAGAGAATTGCATTGGCTAGTTGGAAGAATTCTGTTATCAAGAAATTGACCCCCTAACATAAATCTTAAAAGAGTATCTTCATTCTTTAAGTTTTATCTCGTGGTTCACTTGTAGCAGTAACAGATTACCGAGCTGTTAAGATTTCCCTAAATAAAACTCCAGATTGCGCAGCTGCCTAGATGCCTTTGTTAGGATATCTGACCCAGAGTAAGCATAAGATGCACGATTATAATTCATCACCAACAGCAGTAAGAAGCTACTGAATTGAATTACAGCTAATCTTAGAGAGTGTGATTCCACATACTTTAGTAAAAAAACTAGTAATACAAATGCATGCAAGAGTTTGGATCTGCTAGTTCAATGGATGTAGAAGAACACAAACACAGACAGAACACTGCTGGCATTTTGAGCGGCATCATTATCCAGATCAATGTCGGAAGACAAAACTCATTTGCCATGACATAATAGCCATTTGGCATTCACTAACCACCCCTCATAAGCCAGCAAAATTGCTAGTGGGACATCGGCTGTTGTGCCCCATCAATTATTGCTTACTGCATTTGACTCCATCGGACCACACAAGGCAAGGAGGGAATTCCATTCCTGCTGTGCCTTTTCACTCTCAACCGTCATCGAGTAAATAAGAATGACAGAGAAACATGGTTTCTAGTAACAAGCAGTCCCCAAAAAAAATGAAATCTTCCTCAACTACAATCGTCTTTGGCACTAAATCACTTTAATGACAAGGTTCCTTATGTCCAACAGACTAGCATTCAATTTAACCAACTAAATTCCTCTTTCATGCACTTTAATCCAATTTCTAGCTCCAGCAACAGCGGCAGCTATTGTATCCAGAGAAGCAATCACTTTAGAAGTTAAGGTGCTGCCTACCTTAGAGCAAAGGTAGATGCAAATCTTTCACCCAAAAAAAAAAAAATCTGAGATTTGCTTTCTTCAACACTAGTCCACCCGAATCTGATGCTGTGCATAAACAGGAGCTAAAGAACCTGAAACGAAATGCAAAAAACCAAAACAAAAGAAGTCCCTGAATAAATAAACCATTAAAAAAACGAAAAATCTAGATTATACTTTTCTACTGCACAGGACCCAATAGAACCCTCTGGAAATCCCAAGAAGCTAACCACAACCCAAAAAACGTTATTTAACATCGACGCCATTCGCCTCGAGAGAATTCCAAAGAAAATGCAACGCGGTCTCAATTTCGAGCTACACGGATAAATGCATCGACGGTCCGAAGAGACGACAAACATTTCCAGGCCACGGAAATCGCAGCAGGAACAGAGGCCAAAAAAACCCACCCGAATCGCTATTCAGACACGACATGCAGAGTAAAAATCTAAATATTTAAAAAAAAAAAAAAAAAATCAGCAACGAGCTTAACGACGACGGTATCCGGGCTCCGGATCAAGACGTTCACCACTAGCGATCGAGAAGATCCCCCACGAGCGATCCGGACAGCGGAGAGAACATCCGGCTCCCGTCTCGCCGGCCGTCGTCGAAGGAGGCCGGGGAAAGAACCGGGTTCGGCCGGACCGTACGGACGCGGAGCAGAAGCTGAAACAGTGATGCGAGAGAGAAGGAGAGAGAGAGCGAGAGGAAGACCAACCTGGGTTTGGCTACGACGGCGAGGAGCGGAGGAGGGAGGGAGTGTGGGTCAGTGGTGGGAGGAGGGGAGAGGTGCTGCTGCCACCGCTGCTGCTGCTGCTTCCATTAATGCGGGCGCGAGGGGAGAGGAAGGAACAAGATGACGATGTCTTTTCCGGTGGAAAGAAAGATCGCTCTTGTTTTTTTGTTTTTGTTGAAATTTAAGAAATTAAGAAGATTTTGTTGGTTGGTTATTTCATTTTATTTTTCTTAATTTCGGTTGGTTGATTATTTAATTGTTTTTGTGGCGGGCGGGGGGAAGTACGACGTGGTGGGTTCCGGCCTTGCCTCAGCGTCTACGTACAAAAGAATATTTTGTCCCATTTTCTCATGGCCATCCTTCGTCTCGCCCTATGTTTTCTTCTTCTTCTTCTTCTTTCCTTTTTATTGTTCTCCTTTTTTTCTTTTCTCTTTGAGAAAATCCAATTTTGTTAATGAATCCCCGATTTATCAAATTTTTAGTAACTCTCAATAAATCATATAAATCGAGAGTTAGAATCTTGAAACTAGTGGCATAAATATGGGACGACTCACATTCAATGACAAAATTAATCAGGTCGGCTCCTTCACTTTTGTAATCATAATCATTCGTTGATGTATTTATGTGTCATTTAGATGCAAGAGATCTTTTGTGATGCCTTTATCTTGTTAGAGATATTAATTGTGAATTATGTATTGACTATGAACCCATAATGTATCCCAAACAATTGCATATGCACAAGGAGAAAAGGGGATGGATCGCATTGGAAAGAAGGTAAAAATGAGAAAGAAAATTAAGATTGTTAAAAGAAATTATAAATGTGGTAATAATAAAAAAAATAAAGATAGAATGATGTATATCCAATCCCACATAAGGTATGCCTAATAATGCGAAGGGATAATTATATAAATGGTCCATAATTTTTGTCCAATGTACAATATTATCCTTAAACTTTTAATTTGTTTAATATGATCCCTAAATTTTATTTAAATGTGCAATGTCGAATCATAACTTTTAATTTGTTCGATAAACTTTTAGTGCATGTTCAATTTAATTTCCAAATTATATTAAAAATGTTCAATATTGTCCATGAGCAAATATTAACGAAGAGATAACATTGAACGCTTTTTTTATAGTTCATACACTAAATTGAAAATGAAATAAAAGTTCATGGACCACATTAAGCAAATTAAAAAAGATTATGGATAATATTACACATTAGCTAAAATTCATGAATCATTTGTATAATTTTATAATATTAAATTGCTCCGAAAATATGGTTTGCCCAAATAAAAGCAGGAACGTGAATCAAGCATGGTTGGACTTTTGCATGAAGTGGGGACACTTTTTCTTTCTGGGGATTCTCAATGAGTCTCTCGTGGACTTTTTCCATAAATAAAAATAAAAATACCAAAGTTGAAAAGTAGAGGAAGAAAATGGTTTTGGCTTCTGAATTCCATGAAATTCCACACTTGACTTTTGTGCGCATCAGAAATCAGGCTGAGCTTGCATTTTTGTCCGGTTGTGTTAGAGCAGGCGACACCTATCCACCCCTTATTCTCTCTCTTGTTTGCTCCTTTTTTGGTGATATTATTGTTAGATTGGATATACTTTTTTTGGGATTACTTATTCGCCAAGTGAAATTTATATCGTACGTGGAAAGATATTTCCGTCAAGCAATAATTAACCATTAAAAGAAGCCGGATCTGTAAATGTTGAAGAGTACCCAACCCTGCCCCTTGAATTATAGGAGAAAATAATGGAAGGTTTTTTAATAATTTCGGAAGCGCCTTTCTTCCCCCCCCTCTCCCCACTTGTAATTTAGTTTTATATTTTTTTTGGTCAGTAATTTTATATTTTAAAGAGTTATTCATCACGTCCAACTATGTCAATATTTTTTGTTTAACCGACGGTTCATTCAAATTCTAATGAACCAAAATCAGTATTCTCTCCGAGTGAATGGAAAAGATGACATGGCTCATTCCTTATGACATATAATACACATATAATCGAGGGGTAAATTTGCCAACTAACAGAGTGTTTGAAATTAAATAAAATCATCTTATAGTTCTTCAAAGCATGGCAGGGGTTGAATTTCCCATGAGAATCGACTCACATCTCCTCGTTGTCCTTCGATTGTTATCTTTTCCACTTCTATTCGATTGCAAAGATTTATGCAAAAATTCTAGAAATGAGATATAACCACTTCTAGTCCTAAGCATGACCTTAAAGAGTAGTGCTGGATACAAAACAAGAAAAACATAATTTATCAAAGAGGGGGATGAGGCATGCAGGCATTAGTGCATCAACACAAGAATGCAATTCAGCAGCCCACAGCATTTAGCCCCCACTGGAGGAAACTCCTGGTCCTTATGAGGAACCTATTCAATTGCAAAGACATGCAAAAATCTAAGAGTGAGATATAAGTTGCTTTGACTTTAAAATAACTGAATTTGGGTCAAACCAAATCATCGATGCAAATACATCTTACCAAAAAAAAAAAAAAAAAAATCATCGATGCAAATACAGGACCTAATTCACGTTGGAAATCCGACTTGAAAAAGAAACTCGAGTCCCCCAAAAAAAATTGAGCTAGCTTTGCCTTTTCTACGGATCTCTTTTTCTTTTTTTGGGTCAAATAACATAAATCTATATGCAGGGTTTATGGGACTAATGAATGCACAAGATCCTATTTAGCCAAGATTATCCTAGGTGATTGCGATTGTCTCTTTAAGAAGACAACTACTAACTCCACCTCTTTCTTTATTCTATACATTATATAATTTAATTTATCCAGGATTAAGATAATGAAAAAAAAAAAGATGGATTATGAAACAATCATAAGGTGCTCCTCATCACGAACTTCGAGAAAAGAACGTTCGTGAACCGGATTGTTCAGTCGGCTGTTTCTTATGTTATCCCCTACACCTTCTCAACCAACGTAGGATATACTATTTGTAATTGTAAAATATATATAGATTACTTTTGGTATAAGGTGTTGGTTGTGTGCTTAAATTAGTGGCTCAAGCACTCAACTTTATTCCAAGGTGAATTAAGGGTGCGACAATATCACAAAAAATTTAAAAATTAGAAAATATTTTTGGAGAAATGTTCTGTTATTTCGTTTATCAAAATAAATGAAATATATATTCATCATCAAAATAATCAAGTAGAAATTGCTATCAATAATAATAATAAAACTATTTTTTGCAGACTAATTTTGTTGAACGATATAATTAATTATTCTCTAAAAAATAGTTTCTCCAAAAAATAATTTTTAAATCTTAAATTTTTCATAAAATGAGCGCTTGAAAGGTAAGTAATTCGCCAGTGGCGTTGAGTTCATCGTGACGACAATAACGATGGGACCAACGCGGGATATACGTCCGAAGGGGAGATCCATCAAGCACTCAGAGCCTGACACGTGTAGCCCCGGCAGGCAAAGGTCCAGCAAGTGGGGCGGCGAGACGGAGGACAGGTTAAGCAATGTTCCAAATTCTACATATAAATGATAATTTCTAATTTTTAAAGGAAAAAGTATAGAGAATGGGACCCACTTTGGTCCATACCTTTTACTTGTGATTCACTGATACGAATGGACCACAAAAATGAAATTGAGAACCCTTCGTACTCTTTCATGACAAGTTCATTGACACGACACGATAACATTATTCCCACATGATATATTATCATACACCGTTGTCCATGTCTGCTACTGTTATATATCCTTGTGACATTATTGATGCTTAGTATAAAGATAATGTTTGACTTCAAACTCATTTTCAAATCTAGTGAATGCAACTTATCAAAATATACTAATTGTTTCAATTTCGAGATTGCTTGCTCATTTGTTTAATTTGATGAAATTATTCTCTTGTAGTTATTTCTAATTGTTAACACAATATAGTATAAGTTCCCGCATGCTCTGGTAATTCTCAAAAAATAAAGTGCAGCTGATTGGCTTTCGTGTTAGTGGATTTGTCCAGGCTTTTCATTATGAGCACATTACTTTAAGAGAATGAGAAATCGATTCAATTAGGTAACATCGATTCAATTAGTAACCCTTTCTCCAAAATTAATAAGTATGTATCAGATAAAGCACCTAATTGTTACCAATGCTCCAAGTTATACACCAAACAAATTATTTTATTGTTACAAATCACCGATTTTTTTGCTCCAAGTTATACACCAAAAAACAAATTAAATTTGAGTTGTCTTAAATTGTTGTTGTCTTGTTGTGTTAAAAAGCAGGCGACGTCCATGTATTCTTTTGTTTTTTTTTTTTATTTTCATTTGGAATGGTGTCAGCGTTGTATTCTTTTTCTTTTCTCTTCTTCATTTGGATTGGTGTCAAGCTTTAGTTATTTGTTATAAATATATGCCTCAAGAGCCTCAGATATGTATAGATGAACAATCCAAAAGGCGAATGCATCTTACGTTCATTTTAACTAGGGCGGTCATGCAAAGTGAGTAGGATTTGCCAACCATAGAGTTTTTGAAACCAGTAAAACCATCAAAATATAGTTCCGCACAAATTGAATTCTTGATATCATTACTCGAGACTCAATTCAAATCTTATCATCCTTTGATTGTACGTATTTTTTTGCCTGCTATATTATTGCAATGGTTTATGCAAAATCTAGTGAGAAAAAAAGATGCATTGACTCGAGAATAGCCAAGTTTAGTCTAATCAAATCATCAGTGCAAAATTAGGACCTCACCTCATGGGATTTCCTTTTTGTGAAAATCAACATATGGTTTATGTAACTAATGAATGCACAAGAATAGTAGCTCCTCCATAGATTATCCTAGGTGATTGCAATTGTCTCGACAACTAGGAACTCCACCTTTTTCATTTATTTAATACACTCTAAAGCTTATCCTTAATGGAAAAAATGAAAAACTGATGGACCACAAAACAAGCGTATGTGAGGTTCAAATCTCTCCTCATCACGAACTCCGAGAGGAGAACTTTCTCAAAACGCATTATGCGGTCGGCAGTTTCTTATGTAATCCCTTAACCTTCTAAACCAACATAGGATAAATTTATTGTAAACTTTTTAATGGTTTACATATATCTTTTAACTATTCTTTTTGGGGGATAAAGGTGTTGGTTGTGTAAATTAGTGGCTCTCTGGCGGAGGGACAGCGCCCAACAACATTCCGACGTCAATTTTAAACATAGTTTTATTTTTTGGATTAATGGAAGTGCATCATCGTTTGTACAGCTCGAAGAAAGCAAAGCACACGATAATGGTATCAATCCATGTGGGGGTGTCCAACTCTCCGTGCCCACATCTACACATACAATATCTCCTAACTCAATCGGTTCTTGCACACCAAATTAAGTTTACATCCTAGCCCCGGTCAAGAGGTTGATCATTCAGTCGGAGAAAGAGAATTTGCAAAGCAATGCTTCCTCATAACTTGATCCCGACTGATTTTTTTTTTTTTTTTTGAGTGTGAATTAATTTTTTTTTGTGATTGTGCAACAGAAAAATGCATTCCCATGTCAAATATCTCGCAAAACATCCAACATGATTCCCTTTTCTGTATTACTGGATGGAACTTGGAAGGTTCTGTGTCAATTAGCAAATAACTCATTTCTTATTGAATGTACCGAATACAACTCATAAAAATGAAGTTTATATGAGTATACATATGTCAAATATTATGAGTTTTTTTTTTGGGAGGGGGGTTTCTCTAAATAATATGAATTGGACAGCACTAGTTGTCTGAGTGATTGAAAATGAATTAATGGGCAACCGCAAATAACTGCGCTTAAATTCCATTAATTTGACTTTAGATTAGTAAAAGAAAAAAACAAAACGCGAAAAGATAGGATATAAAGAATTGAGTGGACAGAAACAATAACGATAGGACCAACATGGGAAATGTGTCCAAAAAGGAGATCTTCTAACCAATCAGGATCTGACACTTGTAGTATTGGTGGGCGATGGGACCCACTTTTGTCTACATCCTTGATCGTGATTTACTGATGAAACCATACCCCAAAGTGAAAATGAAGAGAAGCTCGGACCCATCCCGCCGCCCTACCCCTTCGATTCTCCTTAATGACAAGTTTATTGACAATGACACGATAACATAATTCTAAAGTCTTATCTACCCTTTTCCCCACGGTTAATACAATAGCAACGTTCTAGCTCAAACTTGTTTTGAATTGAATTATTTAATCCAATGGAATTATTTCCCCCTAATTATCACTAATCACTTAGGCAATACAGTTCCACTTCGGCATTGTTTGGTAATTCTCAAAACACAAAGTGTAGATAGGCCGATTGATGTTCATATTGGTGGATTTGTCTAAGTATTAGTTTTATACAAATGGTTTTAAGGAGTGAGGGGTTAACTCAATAATTTAAGTTTATTTTCAAAGAATATATATATATATATATATATATATATATATCATAAATTATGTTCCAATTACAGTCACTACTTTGAGTTATATACGCCAAACGGATTAGTTGACTCATTTTATATTTACTGGATTCAACTTCCCAAATTTTGCTTTTGGGGTTTCTCAATGAGTCTAGCTTTTTTCAGCAACAAAAACACGAGGGAAAAGGCCATAGGCACTGTCCGGGTGCTGTAGGGGCCGTGGGACCCCAAATAGCACAATCGAAAGGGGCCGGAGGATCCTCTGGTCCTGTTACCCAAAAAAAAACAAGGGAAAAAAAATAAAGGGCGAAGAATGTTAGATGCATTTGGCTTCTTAAATTCCATGCACTTCCACTGACTTTTGTCTGCACGAAGTCAGGCTAAGTTTGCACTGTCTTCCTGTTAAAGCAAGCGACGTCCGTTCATTTCTTATTCTCTATTTTGTTTTTCTTATTATTTGATATTATTGTTGTTGTTATTGTCGTTGTATTCTTTTTCTTTTTTTTTTCCTTTTTGTTTGGGATGGTGACGAGCTTTTGTTATTTGTTATAAGTATATGCCTCAAGAGTCTCGGATACGGACAACTAAACAATGCATTTTGTTATAAGATGGTTGTGCAAGATGTGGGTCATGCAAAATTAGTAGGATTCGCCAATATAGAGTTTTCAAAAGGGAAAATGTCACCAATGATCCTTGAACTTTTATTTAATGTTCAATTTCATCCCCGAACTTTCGATTTGCTCAATTTTGTCCCTGAACTATTAACAAATGTTCTATCTAGTCCTTCCGTTTGTTCAAACCGTTAAGTGATGACATGGATCATTAATTGATAACGTGGAACTAATTTGGATTACTAGAATTATGAGTCTATATATATCTTAATAAAGGAAACAAATTAGGGGTCAGTTGGAGATGAGAACACTGATCACAAAAGCAGAGAGAAGTGGTTCTATATCTCTTTTTTGGGCGGTGGCCACAATTTGACTTGTTTTAAAGGTAATTTCCATGTGAATATTCCACATGTCCTTTTTTATTTTATATTTAAGAGACTAAAAGCCATGTAAGCCAATTCCGTTAACTTTAACTAACGAAATGACGAAATTGGTCAATTTTCAAATAGTCAGGGACTAGATCGGATATTTATCGATAATTCATGGACCAAATTGAACGAATTAAAAGTCTAGGAACGAGATTGCACATTAAGTGGAAGTTTAGGGATTGTTTGTGACATTTTCCCTTTCCAAAACCAGTAAAGTCATCTTATATAATTCTTAGGAGAATGACACGAATTGAATTCAAGATCATCACTCGAGGCTCAACTCACATCTTATCATCCTTCAATCATGAGTATTTTCTTTTTAGGCATCCTATTTTATTGCAGTGTTTTATGGGAAATTTAGGTGAGAAAAAAGGTGCATCAACTCGAGAATAACCGAGTTTGAGTCTAATCAAATCATCGGTGCAAAATTAGGACCTAAACTGAACCCGAAATCAACTTAAAAGAAACCCGAGTCCCAAGAAAGATCGAACCATTTTTGCCTTATTATAGATATTTTTTGGGTGGTCAACTGACGACAATCAACGTATGGTTTACATAGCTTGCGAATGCACAAGAAGAGGAGCTCCTATTTAGCTAAGATTATCCTAGGTGACTGCAATTGTCTCTATATGAAGACAACTAGGATCTCCACCTTTTTCTTTATTCTATACATTCTAATATTTAATTTATCCTGAATCAAAAGAAAATGAAAAGTTGATGGATTATACAACAAGAAAATGTGTAGTTCAAATCTATCGCATCATCATGACATTGGGTAGCATAGGACAAATTCATTGTAAAATTTTTTATTTGTTTTTGGGATAATGGTAGTGGTTTGCATAATTTAAAGAAATCGAAGCAAAAAATAATGGAAACACAAAATGAAATTGAAGAGAAGCTTAGCGCCAACCCCACCCCACCTTGATTCTCCTTAACGGAAAATCCATAGACAGGACACGATACCATTATTCTGACATCTTTTATGTAATATATCGTTGTCCATGTCTATAGTCTTATTTACCATTCTGATCCGGATGAAATAAGTCAAACTATTATTCATAATGCATGCCCAATTCAAGTCTGTAGAAACAATCGAAATGAGCCATCAACAACCAAATAACAGCTTGAAGCTCTCCATCTTTGCTCAGTACACTTTCCATCTCTTTGGCCAATTTGATCCTCCCAACTATCGTTGATCTACAACCCATTGAAGATGCAATTCCACACCACGCTCAAAAAGTACCATGCATGCCTTCTCCACATCCATGGATGCAACATTATTGATGACGTGCTATTGGTCGTATGACGTCTCCTTTGATCTTTATTGGGCAATCAGCAAACACCACATTAGACTGATTATATACAAGATTTAACATGTAGTCCGAGAGGATCTTACTAAATTCCCTTTTGTCATCTCTAAATGAGAGTTTCTATTTGTCATACCACATTTTAGTAGCAAAATGCCAGATTATTATACTAGAGTCATAAGTAGCCTCGGTGACATACATTAAAAGATTTGTGCAATCAATATCCTCAATTTACTCTCAAGAAACAAAATTTCCTCTAGACTCAAATATCTTTCTCACCTCTGTCAAATCATTTGAATTTTGGTTTATGTCTCACCTCCTTAAAGATAAAGATCCACAACTTTTTAATAAAGGGATTCTTGGACATGTACTTCATATTCACATGAGTGAACAACGTTCAGTGACTGTCTCACCAACATGATGAAAACAAGAGATGATCTTCTCAACCATACAAAATGGAAAATTGTATATATTAGAAAAATTGTTGATGCCCTTGCATCGATCACACCTCTATACATCTTTCTTGAATTGTCCTTTAGTCTATTGAGCTTGTACATCTTTATTAGACTCTCCTTTAATCTCTTAGATAAATTGCAAGCAAAGATGGATTTTGACCACCTCTCAACTTTTAATGATATCTAAGACTGTATGTAACATTGGCGGTTGGTTCTACTTCACATGTGGCAAATCAAGGCTTCCTCAAGTGATAAATGATGGATACCAACTTGTTGAGAAATGAATGTAGTTTAAATAATTCTTTGTTGAGCCAATTGCGCTGCTCAATAATAGTAACAATCCAATATATATATAAAAAAAAAAAGCATAAAAAAGCTATCACATCAAGAATAATCCTCTGATAAAAAAAGGGAATAAGTAATTTTCACATCAAGTTTGGGTAGCCAAGGCTTTTCAAGTGATTGAATGGGATGAAAGCCATCACAATGTTAATGAAGGCTATGAAGTGGATAATATAGCTCCACTTGCAACATATTGCAACGCTTTTGTATAAAGCACCCCGTAAATGAAATGGAGTTTGATTGATATCACCCTTAACACATCCATCACAAACACTTTGCAGAAATATTCACAGCACATTTCTCGTTTTCTACTTGTGAACATGAGGTCTCCAATGAAGGCCAAAGCTATATAATGGAAGAGGTAAGCATGCTTCACCACAATGCTTTGGGCAAGCTTTGGCTTTTCTTTACTAGAATATCCATCCCCTAGAACATCAAATTCTTTAATGATATGTTAAGGGAACCTTCAATTGGGTTCACCACTTCCTTGAGAAGGATAAGGCTCTAGAAAGTAAGTGTCTATGTCCTCTCCACATTTTGTATGACCCAAACAAGAAATACTAGTATTGTTGAGATCAACAGCAACTTATCACTAAAAAATATCCATACAAAGACATGACCAACCAAAATATACTAGTTGTTATCCATCAATGTACATCCATTTTCTGATTTTCATGGTCAAGCCAAAATGATTAATGAATGACTGGAATAAATATGGAATTATTTACATTTGATGATACAACTAATCAAGATGATTTGATGATCTAGCCAATCAAATTATAATACCTCTTATCATATAAAGTGAGAGCCAAAATTTTATGACTGTCTGGAATAAATTTGGAATTATTTACATGACATGATATATCAAATCAAGATTGTTTCTTATGCTTAGGTTTTTTAGTGAGTGTATATTCATTTTTCAATTGTAATCTTCATGCTAAACTAATTTATCATGCCGTTGTAACCATGCATCATTTGGATGTGGGATATCTTTTAGATCCTTTTGTTAGGTTAAAGATATTGATTGGGATTTACGTAGTTAGTATGAACTCATAAAATATCCAAAACCTTTGCAAATATATACACATCATATAAAAAAAATAGATAAAGAAATCAAAGCATAGTCAATTGATATGGAATATTTTCAACATGATAAATGATAATAATGATACGATTATGTATATCCAAGCCCACAAATGTATACCCAATAATGCTAAATTGATGAGGTACATGTTAGGAGCACAAGGTTGCGTGCTGGTGCACATATGATTGCCCATATAAAAGCAAGATCGGGAGTAGAGTAGGGTTGGAGCTATGCATGAAATGGGGACGGGGTTTCTCAATGAGCCTGGCTTTTCTCACCTACCAAAAACAAAGGGGGAAAAAGTAGAGGACGAAAGTGCATTGGGCTTCTAATTCCATGAAATTCCACACCAACTTTTGTTTGCATCGAAATCAAGCTTAAGTTTCAATGTCTGGTTGTGTTAAAGCAGGCGACATCCAACCGCTAAATTCCATGGAATTCCACACTAATTTCGGGATGTTACTGTTATCTTTTTCCTTTGGAATGTGACCATCCAAAAGTTGAAGATTTCAGTGAACGAGACGGCCTCTGTCGGTTGCACCAACCGTGAATTGGGTGGACCGGAAAAGGAGAGTTGAAACCTCATGAGAATGCACTGAATTTCAAGGCGACAACGATTGACGACAGGACCAACATGCGAAACACGTCCAAAAGGGTAGATCCACGAACCAATCATAGGCCGAAACGTGCAACTTCGGTAGGCAAAGCCTAAGGGTAGAGCAAGTGGAGCGGCGAGACGGAGAAGGCAGAGCAACTTCGCAATGTTATAAAAATGCGAGACATGAGCTAATATTTTCTTTTGACCCAAGAAAATTAATATTTTCTATTTTTCAGAGTGAATGGGACCCACTTTTGTCTATAGCTTTAATTGTGATTTACTGATATGGCGGGACTACAAGAACAAAATTGAAGACAAGTTTATTATTGATTTGAGGCAACTAACATGATTTCGATATGCTATATTATTATTTACTACTGTCCATGTCTGTAGCCTTATCTACCCTGTTGACATGATTGATAATCAATAACAAAGCTCAATCTCGTCTCAAATCAAATAGACATGATCAATTTAAATGTACTAATCATTTCAAATTCAGTATAATTCACTAATTTATCCCGACCATTACTAACATTCACACACCCAAGGTTTTTTTATTTTTAATCTAAACACGTATAATCCCTGCATGTCTTGGTAATTCTCAGAAAACAAAGTGTAGGTAAGTCCATTGATGTTCAAACAGTGGCTCTGACATATGATTCTTAGGAATGATATGTTAAATCAATAATTAACTTTATCTCTAAAGACTAATAAATGAATGGAATGATTGTCCAAAAGTCCTAAATATATTGAAAGTCGATCAATTTAATTTCTAAACTTATCAATTTTATTAATTTAATCCTATACATTTTGATAATTTCTTGATATAGTCATTTCAACCAAGTTTGATATGAAATCGCTAAAATGACTTGCCCTACACAATTCAACCAACGCTAACATTAACTATTCTTACAATTTTCTAATTTTTTATTCTTTTCTTTTCTACTCTTTCCTCCCACTATGCATCTTCTTTTTGGGGCCAACAATTGGGCGAGAGCTTCACACCCATGGCAAACAAGGGCTTCACGACCCTCACCGACCCCTTAAGAAGATGAGTAGTAGGGAGAGAAAAAAAATAAAAACTACACAAAAAAAATTGTAAAATTATTGCAAAATAGTCAATGTCAATGTTGGTGGCTATATGAACAATTTCCACCAAATTAACTGAGAAAACTACATTAAATAACTATCAAATACTTAAGATTAAATCGGCTAAATTTAAAAGTTTAAGACTTAATTGGTCAACATACGGTAGCTATTATGACTTTTTGGACATTTTTCCTTCAAAAGGATTATATCAGTTGTCTTATATCTACCTAATTCAACTTATTTCCCAGAAGTTTTCCATTAGTTCAAGAGTTTCCTATAATTGATTCACTCAAGGTCGAGCCATTCAACAACGTGTCATCTTCTCGACATGACTTGTGAAGGGAACACGTATCATCAGCTAGCATCAAAGAGAGATTATGAGATCCAATGAAACCAATGGAAAGATCATCTTCTCACAAATCAGAATTGAGAAAGAAACGACTCTTCTATTTAACAAAATTTCTTGTTTAGTAATTATTGATGCAAAAGAGCTCCGATTATTTTCTTTGTTTACATACAAATTTAAGATCAGTATCCCCGTTCACATGACCAAATATACAGCCACCTTCCAATGACTCGAGCTAAGTTTACCTCTACACATACGAAGTAAAGCTCCCATAATGGGCATCATAGCAAAAACAACGCCCAAGGAAGGTTAAATCAACAAGCAGAAAGAATATTACACTATCCACTAAGATTTAAGCTTGTGTAGAAACTAATCGAAAGATCAACAGACCGACATTTATCAGTCAGCCAAGCTGCTCTTAAAGACCTGAGGATCGCGGAGCAGCCAACAGTGAGTTTGGGACATCACCTTGCACCGTCTTCAGCAGCATTAGTATCATCTGTCCGACTGCCCAACCTGACAATGTCTTCCACGAGAATCTTCCCATCTAGGATAAAATAATTATACACGCTGTTATCCTCACAATATCAAATAATTTAATCGACTCCTTGAACTTTCATTTCAAAGTGAAAAGACCAAAGTTCGACATTTCAATCGATGCCCCATATATAGGAGGACAGTGTCTGGTCAACCTCTTTTTCTTTAACCCCACCGACCTATCAAAGCCCAATGAATATCGACTAGAATTGCATGCTCTAAGCATACAATAAAAACATATTTCCTTTAGTAAACTCTAGGGAAACCTTTCACGGATCAATTATCAAGATGTTACTAAAACAATTTCAACTGTCTCAAGAGTTGTGCTTTGTTCTTTCCAGATAGTTGAAGAAAAAAACCATGTTGCAAGAGAAATCTAGATCTAGGAGCTTACCTATATCTTTAGATAGATTGCTGATTAGTTCTTGAATACCCTCCTTGTCCAGAGTATTTTTCAAATACAAAGCAGCAGCAGCGACTTCCTCAGGTGTCACCTTCCCATCAAGGTCCCTACACGAGTGGTTATTTCTGATTGTTAACACAATATAGTATAAGTTCTCGCATGCTTTGGTAATTCTCAGAAAATAAAGTTCAGCTGATCGATTTTTGTGTTAGTGGATTTGTCCTGGCTTTTTGTTATGAGCACATTACTTTCAGGGAATGAGAAATCGATTTAATAAGGTAACCATATCTCCAAAAATTATAAGTATGTATCAGATAAAGCACCACTTAATTATTACCAATGCTCCAAGTTATACACCAAACAAATTATTTGAGTTGTCTTAAATTTATCAGATTCACCAATTTTTTTTTTTTTTTGGGAGGTTTCTCAATGAGTCTGGCTTTTTTTCAGCAACAAAAACGCTGGGGAAAAGACAAAGGACGAAAAATGTGAAATGTATTTGGCTTCTAAATTCCGTGCACTTCCACGCCAACTTTTGTCTGCACGAAGCCAGGCTCAGCTTGCATTGTCTTGTTGTGTTAATTAGCAGGCGACGTCCATCCACTTGTTATTCTCTATTTTGTTTTTCTTTTTTTATTTGATATAATTATTGTTATTACTATTACTATTACTATTACTATTACTATTACTATTATTGTCAGCGTTGTATTCTTTTTCTGTTTTCTTCTTCGTTTGGAATGGCGGCAAGCTTTTGTTATTTCTTATAAGTATATGCTTCAACAGTCTTAGATATGTATAGATGAACAATCCAAAAGGTGAATGCATCTCACATGCATTTTAATGAGGGCAGTCATGCAAAGTGAGTAGGATTTGTCAAACATAGTTCTTAGGAGAATGACATCAATTGAATACCTGATATCATCACTCGAGACTCGATTGGCATCTTATCATCCTACTATTGTATGTCTTTTTGCCTGCTATATCATTGCAATGGTTTATGCAAAATCTAGTGAGAAAAAAATATGCATTGACTCGAGAGTTTGAGTCTAATCAAATCACCGGTGCATAATTAGGAACTCACCCAAACCCGAAATGGACTAAAAAGGAAACCTAAGTCCCAAGAAAAATCATACTATTTTTGCCTTTTTACGGGATTTCTTTTTTGTGAAAATCAACATATGTTTTATGTAACTAATGAATGCACAAGAGTAGGTAGCTCCTACTTAGCTAAGATTGTCCTTGGTGATTGCAATTGTCTCTTAATGAAGACAGCTAGGAACTCTACCTTTTTCATTTATTTAATACATTCTACAGCTTATCTTAATGAAAAAAAAATGAAAATCTGATGGACCACAAAACAAGCGTATGTGTGGTTCAAATCTCTCCTCATCACGAACTTAGAGGAAAGGACTTTCTCAAAACGCATTATGCAGTCGGCAGTTTCTTATGTTATCCCTAAACCTTCTAAACCAACATAGGATAAATTTATTGTAAACTTTATATTAGTTTACATGTATAACTATTTTTTGGGGGGGATGAAGGTGTTGGTTGTGTAAATTAGTGGCTCTCGACGGAGGCACAGCGCCCAACTCCATTCCGACGTCAATTAAACATACCTTTCTTTTCTGGATTGATGGAAGTGCATTGTCGTTTGCATAATTCGAAGAAAGCGAAGCACACAGTAATTCTATCAATCCATGTGGAGAGTCTCTAACTCTCCGTGCCCATATCTACAAATACTATATCTTCTAACTCGATCGGTTTTCGGACACCAAATTAAGTTCACATCCTTGCCCTGGTCAAGAGGTTGATCATTCATGTCGGGGAAGGAAATTTGCAAAGAAATGCTTCCCTGTAACTAGACCCTGGGTGATTTTTTTTTTTACTAAGTGTGATAATTTTTTCTGCAATTGTGCAACAATAAATGTGTTCCCGACCCAACCGTGGGTAGCTGTGTTGGTTAAGAATCTATTTTTCATCGCCGAGGTCGAGAGTTCGAAACCCGTAATTGCTAGCGTTGTAAGTGAGGGGCCATGGTATTGGGGTCCTATACTAGTCTCCCCCGAGGTATAGGAGCCCTGCCCTTCGATGCTGTCCGGGCATGAGAGGCCCGTGGTGGAGTCCTCGGTTATCAAAAAAAAATGTGTTACCGTGTTAAATATCTCACAAAATATCGTCGATTCCATTTTTATATTACTGGAACTTGGAAGGAAGGTTTAGTGTCAATTGGCAACTAGCTCATCTCTTATTAGATGTACCGAACATAAAGCATAAAAATGAATTTCACATGAATATACATATACCAAATACTATGAGTCTTTTATTTTTGGGTCTCTAAATACTATCGGAGTTTTTTTTTTTTTTCTGGTCGTAAAATACTATGAGTTGAACAGCGCTAGCTGTCCAAGTGATTGCAAACGAATTCATAGGCAACTGCAAATTTACTGCGCTTAAATTCCATATATTTGAGTATCAATTAATAAAAAATAAAAAAATAAAAATTGGTGGACAGATAAAATAACAATAGGACCAATATGTAGGGGTGTGCATGGTCCGGGCGGACGGTTCCCGACCTAAAACCAGGAACCGCCCGCTAAAGACCGGTTCCAAAAAATTGGAACCGGGATCCACCCGTTTGTTGCATGGATCCACCGGGAACCGGACCGCTGGTCCGATCCGATTCCCGGTGGATTCATGGAACCGTCTCACCGACCACGATATGAAAATCTTAATTAGTTTCAAATAAAATCCGAGAAATGATATTCTTATATAAAAGGCCAACATTCTGCTATAACCTCGACAAACAAACCTAAAGAAAAAATAAACAAAAGAACTAGGAAAGACCGTATTGGAAAGAAAAAATAAACAAAAGAACTGGGAAAGACCATATTGGAGTTCAAAGACTCACCAGAAGAGAATTTTGTCCGCAAACACTTCGGCAACTCTAAAACATCCATAAGTTACAATAGTGAACTACTACTATAAGATATGACAAGGAGTGTGGGCAAGCAATTCAGATTGTCAGCCTCCACGATGTCCATATTAGATATGCTGCGGATACTAGCAAAAAATGTGGGGACATTAGGATGAAACCACACCATCGATGCCAAGTCATTGTCAAGCCTCTCTATTACCAACAAGCTCCAAGGCCTCATCCTGACTAAAAACCATTACTTGCAGATCTACTAAAAAAGCATTCTAGTCCAAGATGTACCTAACAACATCGCGAGTCAAATTACTTCCTCAAATGCCTATTATACTCGCATCACTTGCATCATCGTAGCAACTTGCTCACTCAATCACAAGGACGGATGAGGCACGCATTTTAAACACTCCATCTGACTCATCGAATTCGGTTTTGGTGGTGCATTCGCTTTCGACAATCGCATCCAACTACAAACAAGGGAATCGGCAACATCCCCTGGCACGCGCGACAGCAGAGCACGATCAAATTCACGCTCTCGACGTGACGAGAAACCGAGGAACGAGAAAACAAAAAAGAAAAGAAAAACAAACGGGAGGGCTCGGGAGACTCATGGGTCGTGGCGTATTCCTCGAGAGGGATGGTCTTCCGGTTGCGCCTCTCCCTGGCCTCCGACTACCGCAGCAGCGAAGTGAGCGCGAGCGTGAGCGGCAGCGACAGTGAAGAGATCAAGACCTCGAGCCTCAGCAAAGCGCCGCAAGCCGGAGGGGCGAGCTGCTTCGCGACGTCCAGCGGCTGGTTCGAGGCGGCTGCTGGATAGAGAAGACGACCGTCGAGGGCGGTTGGTTTGTGGAAGCTCCAGACTAAAAGAACACTTCAACCAGTAAACCGGAGAGACACGGCTGCTAAGTGCTAACGCAATCTAGGGTTTGTTTTGTTTTAGTAATTTTTTTATATTAAAAATTAATCGGTCTCCTGGCCAGGCGGGCGGATCTGCTCAGTGGGCCGGGAAACCAGACCGATTTCCTCAAGAACCGGCAGTTCCGGGCTGTTCCGGTCTGGTTCCGGTCCGGTTCCGGGCGGTCCGGGCGGATACCGGTTCTTTTGCGCACCCCTACCAATATGGAAGATGTGTCCAAAAGGAAGATCTTCTAACCAATCAGAACCTGACACATGTAGCATTGGCAAGCGCGATGGGACCCACTTTTGTCTACGGCCTTGATTGTGATTTACTGATAATGACTGGACCCCTAATGAAATTGAAGAGAAGCTCAGACCCACGAACCACGAACCAACAATAACCTACCCCTTCGATTCTCCTGAATGACAAGCTTGTTGACACTGACACGATAACACTATTCTAAAGTCTTATTTACCCTTTTCCCCGCGGTTAATACAAATAGCAACGTTCTAGCTCAAACTCGTTTTGAATTGAATTATTTGATCCGATGGAACTATTTCCCCCCAATTATCATTGGTCACTTAAGCAATACAGTTGCACTTCGGTATTGTCTGGTAATTCTCTAAAAACAAAGTGTAGATAAGCCGATTGATGTTCGTATTGGTGGATTTGTCTAAGTATTGACTTTGAGCATATATTTTTTCAGAGTGAGGTGTTAACTCGGTAATTTAAGCTTATCTTCAAAGAATAATATATGTCCCGGATCAATTACGTTCTAATTGTTGTCGCTACTTTGAGTTATATACACCAAACGGACTATTTGAGTCATCTTCTATTTACCAAATTCGACTTACTTCCGAAATTTTCTTTTTGGGGTTTCTCAATGAGTCTGGCTTTTTTCAGCAATAAAAACATAGGGGGAAAAGATGAAGGACGAAGAATGTTAAATGTATTTGGCTCTTAAATTCCATGCACTTCCACACTGACTTTTGTCTGCACGAAGTCAGGCTGAGTTTGCCCAGTCTTGTTGTGTTAAATCAGGCGACATCTATCCACTTCCTATTCTCTCTTTTGTTTTTTTTTTTTTTTTTTTATATTATTGTTGTTGTTCTTTTTTTTTTTCCTTCTATGTTTGGGATGTTGACGAGCTTTTGTTATTTGTTATAAGTATATGCCTCAAGAGTCTCAGATAAGGATGACTGAACAACGCAAAAGGTGAATGCATCCTATATGCATTTTAACTAAGGCGGTCACGCACGATACGGGTCATGTGAAATGAGTAGGATTTGCCAAATATAGAGTTTTCGAAACATCCTAAATAATTCTTAGGAGAATGACACAAATTGAATTCAAGATCATCACTCAAGACTCAACTCGCATCTTATCATCCTTCGATTGTGAGTATTTTCGTTTTTGGCATCCTATTTTGTTGAAGTGTTTTATGGGAGATTTAGGTGAGAAAAAAAGGTGCATCAACTCGAGAATACCCCCTTGAGTCGAATCAAATCATCTGTACAAAATTATGACCTAAACCAGCCCCGAAACCAACTTAAAAGGAAACCCGAGTCCGAAGAAAAATCGAACTATTTTTGCCTTTTTATGGATATTCTTTGGATGGTCAACTGACGACAATCAACTTATGGTTTACGTTGCTAACGAATGCACAAGAAGAGGAAGTTCCTATTTGGCTAAGATTATCCTAGGTGATTGCAATTGTCTCTTTATGAAGACAACTAGGAACTCCACCTTTTTCTTTACATTATAATATTTAATTTATCCTCAATTAAAAGAAAACGAAAAGTTGATGGATTATACAACAAGAAAATGCGTAGTTAAAATCTATCTCCTCATCACGACATTGGGCAGCATAGGACAAATTCATTGTAAAAAAATTTATTTGTTTTTGGGATAATGGAAGTGGTTTGCATAATTTAAAGAAATCAAAGCAAACAATAATGGAGATGATTAATTCATAACGAGGACATATATGAATCCATGTGGGTGAGTCTCCGACTTTCTGTGCCCACATCTACACCTGATATCTTTTAGCTCGATCCATTTTCGGACATGAAACTTAAGCTACATTCTCGCCCAGTCGGCGAGGGGAACTTGCAAAGAAATTCTTCCTTCCAATTTGACCCCTTATTGTAATTAATGATATGACCAAACCACAAAATGAAATTGAAGAGAAGCTTAGAGCCATCCCCACCTCACCCTTGATTCTCCTTAACGAGAAATCCATAGACACGACACAATACCATTATTATGACAACCTTTATTGTTATTATTTATTGTTGTCCATGTCTATAGTCTTGTTTAACCTTCTGATCCGGATGAAATAAGTCAAAGTAGCATTCATAACGCATGCCCAATTCACATTTGTAGAAACAATCAAAATGAGCCATCAACAACCAAACAACAGCTAGAAACTCTCCCACCTTTGCTCAGTACACTTTCCATCTCTTTGACCAATTTGATCCCCTTGACTAGCAAGGATCTACAATACCATTGAAGATGCGATTCCACACCATGCTGAAACAGTACCATGCATGCCTTCTTCACATCCATGGATGCAATATTATCGATGACGTGCTCTAGGTAGTACAACATTTCCTTTGTTCTCTGTTGGGCAATGCTACCAAAGCAGACACCACCTGAGATTGATTAAATACAATATCTTATAGTTGAAGAGGATCTTGCTGAATTCCCTTTGGTCATCCCTAACTGTGAGTTTCTATCTATTGTACCACATTTTAGTAGCAAGATGCCAGATTATGATACTAGAGTCATAAGTAGCGTTGGTGACATGCACTAAAAGATTCATGCAATCAATATCCCTCAATCTATTCTTGAGAAATAGATTTCCTCTAGATTCAGTTATCTTTTCTCACCTCTGTCAGATCATTCACATTTTAGGATTTACATCTCATCTCTTTAAAGAGAAAGATCCACAACTTTTTGATAAAGGGACTATTGGACATGTACTTCATATTCACATTAGTGAACAACATTTGGTGATTATCTCATCAACTTGGTGAAAACAAGAGATGATCTTCTCAAGCAAACAAAACGGGAAACTATAAATATTAGAAAAACTAATGATGCCCTAGCACCGATTGCACTTGTACATCTTTCTTGAACTGTCCCTTAGTCTATCGAGCTTGTACATCTTTCTCAGAGTCTCGTTTATCTCTCATATAAAAGGTTGCAAGCAAAGACGGAACTTGACCACCTTCGAACTTTTAACGGTATCTAAGATCATGTATGTAACATTGGCGATTGGCTCTACTTCACATGTGGCAAATTAGGGCTTCCTCAGGTCTTAATGGCGGATACCAACTTGTTGACAAATGAATCTAGTTTAGTTGGTTCTTTGTTGAGCCACTTGCACTACCTAGTAATGGCAACAGTCTAATTGAGAAAACAAGCATAAACAAAGCTATCACATCAAGAAAAATCCCTTCGAAGAAAGGGGGAATAAGTAATTTCCACATTGAGTTTGGGGAGCCAATGCTTCTTTGCGTGATTGAATAGGATAAAGGCCATCACAATGTTAGTGAAGGCTATGAAGAGGATAAAAAGCTCCATTTTCAACATATTGCCAACCCTTTTGTATGAAGCACCTCATAAATAAAAAGGAGTTTAACTAATATCACCGTCAACACATCCACTCCAGAAACTTCGCAAAATATTCGTGGCACATTTCACATTTTCTACGTGTGAACATGAGATCCCTTATGAAGACCGAAGCTATATGATGGAGGAGGTAAGCATTGTTCACCACAATGCTCTCAGCAAGCTTTGTCTTCTTCATCAGAATGTCCATCCCTTAGAACATCAAATTCTTTGATGATCTCATTAAGGGAACCTTCAATTGGGTTCACCACTCCTTGAGCACCAGAAGGCTCGAGAAAGTAAGTGCCACTGTCCTTTCTGCATTTTTTATGATCCCGGCAAGAAACACCAATGTTGCTGGGATCACTAATGACTTGTCATTAGGATATATCTGCACAAAGACATGACTAACCAAAATATTATAGTTGTTATCCATTAGTGTATATTCATTTTCTGATTTTGATGTTCTAGCCAAACTGATTTAATGAATTACTAGAATAAATATGGAATTATTTATATTTGATTATATAACAAATCAAGACGGTTTGAAGATACAGCTAACCAAATTTTAATACCTCTTAATAAACCATATAAAATGATAGCCAAAACTTTTTGAATCATTGGGATAAATTTGGAATTATTTACATTCCATGATATAGCAAATCGAGACAGTTTCTTACACTTAGGATATTCATTTTTTTTATTTTGACGTTCAAGCCAAATTGATTTATCATTGTTGTAACCACGCGCCATCTAGACATAGGATATTTTGAGATGCTTTCATTTGGTTAAAGATATTGATTGTAAATTACGTAGTGACTCTGAACTTATAAAACATACAAAACCTCCACATATATATAAAACGAAAGGAAATGGATCACATTAGAGAGAAGATAAAAGGGAAAGAAAATTGATCGGCATATTAAAAAAAGATGGATAAAGCAATTGAACTCATAGTTGAGAGACGAGGGATATTTTCAACATGATAAATGATAATAACGATATGTCGATATATATCCAAGCCCACAAATATATATCTAACAATGCTAAATTGATGAGGTATATGTTAGGAACACAAGGTTGCTTGCCGGTGTGCATATGATGTGCATATAAAAGCAAGATTGGGAGTCGAGTGGAGTTGGAGTTACGCATGAAATGGGGACAACTTCCTTTATGGGATTTCTCAATGAGCCTGGCTTTTCTCACCTACAAAAACAAAAGGGGAAAAAGTAGAGGACGAAAATGCATTGGGCTTCAAACTCCATAAAATTCCACACCAACTTTTGTTTGTATCGAAATCAGGCTTAACTTTCAGTGTCCGGTTGTGTTAAAGTTGGCGACATCCGTCCCCTAAATTTCATGGAATTCCGCACTAACTTCATGGGATGTTACGGTTATTTTCTTCTTTTGGAATGTGACCATCCAAACGGTGAAAGCTTTCAAAGAACGAGACGACCTCTGTTGTGTGCACCAACAGTGAAATGGGTGGACCGAAACAGAACGAGAAGGGAGAGTAGAAACCTTATCAAATACATTGGATTTCATGGCGACAACGATTGACGACGGGAACATGCGAATACGTCCAGAAAGGAAGATTGACGACCAACCAGAGCCCGAAACGCGAAAGTTCGGTAGGCAAAGCCTAGAGGGAGGGAGAGTGGGGCGGCTGAGACGGAGAAGAAAGAGCAACTTCACGATGTTTCAAAAATCAGAGAAATGAGCTAATATTTTCTTTCGGCCCAAAAAAAATTATTTTTCATTTTCAGAAAAAAAGTATAGTGACTGGGACCACTTTTTCTCTATAACTTTAATCGTGAATTACTAATTCGACTGGATCGCAAGAATAAAATTAAAGACAAGTTTATTATTAATTAGACACAAATAACTTGATTTTGACATGCTGTATAATCAGTTATCATTGGCCATGTCAATAGTCTTATTTGCCCTGTTGGCATGGTTGATAATTAATAAAAAGAGTAGTGTTTCAAGCTCGAACTCGTCTTAAATCAAATAGACATAAGCAATCAAGATGTACTGATCGTTTCAGATTCAATATAATTCACTCATTTATTTAATCTGATGATATCATTTCCCCCCTTGATTATTATCAGTCACACACACTTTGGAGTTCAATCCCTGCATGTTTTGATAAGTCGGTCGATGTTCTTATCGGTGGATTTGTCTAAGTATTCATTCTTGGCACTTTGTTCTTAGGAACGGGATGTTAAATCCGTTAATTTAAGTAGTCTTTAAAGATTAATAAATATGTCTCGTAATCAAGCACATTCCGATTATAGCCAATATTTCAAGTCAATACACTAAATGGATGGAATAATTGTTCAAAAGGTCCTAAACCTATTGTAAGCTAGCCAATTCAGTTATTAACTTTTCAATTTGACCAATTTACTCTTTAACTTTTCAATGATTTTCCAATGTAGTCATTATGTCTAATTTTGATTGGAAATTGCTGACACGACCACCGGCTTTCCTAGGCAATGCGGCTGGCATTGACATGAACTATTTTTGTAATTTTTTGAATTTTTTGAATTTTCTTTTCTTTTCTCCCCAGACTAGAAATCCCTCACCCTCCCGAGTCCATCCGAGTCCTATGATGAGTTGCTTCACGCAAGAAATGCTTCCACCGTCCGAACCCTACGATGAGAAGCTCCGAGCGAAGAGTACCTCAGCACATAAATCCTGCGACAAAAAAACACTCGAGGAACTCGACTTTGAAATTCGAAGTAACTAATTCCAGGTACATTTGGTATCCCTCTTTAGTTTATATTGGCAAAAAAAAAAAAAAGTATTTGCATTAGCATTTGGTCAGTATTGCAGTACAGTTCGATGAGTGGATTTAGATATAATTTGTTTGTTTTTAAAAGAAAACTCTTCGAACTCCCTTTAAAAAAGGGCAGCTGCTAACGTTGAAGCTTCACACCTGTAGATCTTGCAAAAATTAGATTGAATTTTTGGAGTTCTAGCTAAAAACATTTATGTTACACTCAACATTTCTCGCTACATTTCATTGCGCATAGGGGGCAGTATAATTTTATGATTTTGACTCTGCCTTAGGAAATTCAATTCGACAATACGGTGGAGGCTTTCGAATCATTTTACGTGTTACGTGAACTTGAATTTTCATTTTCTCAATTTTTTAATTCACTTTTACATCGTCAAAATTCTAAACTTTCTATCTAGCGATGCCAGTCGGTCATGAAGAGTAGGCCAGTCACGAGGAGGAATAATTGGGCCACAATAGATACAGGGCCGGCCTTGCCCATTAGAATCAAGAGATCCAAGCCCACTTAATTAGACTGAATCGGCCCACTTGGAGAGGCCTTGGTGGACTGCTGCCGTACATACATCTAAATCGGTATGCATGGAGTAAATGCGAAACAAACTGAGCCTTAGCGTTGGGTTTTAATGCTAAACGATCCTTCTTTTTGCATTACGTAATGTGTGTGTATGTTATGTGCATCGAAGCCCATTAAATCATCCACATTTACTCCATTCATAGTAAATTCTAGATTTGGTTTTTTATATTTTTATCTTCTTGATCTCATTTTCACTTCAATAGGTCATATCCGCATGTATCTGGATTTATGCACATGCGGCAATAAGTACATTTTTTGTTACGACCTTTATTGTTGATTTTTACCTGCATGTTAAGCTGAGGTATTAGACCGCTTTATGGCTCTGTCCACATCTTGGACACCATGTATATGGTCTCTTCTGGTTCACCTGGCAAGCCCTGAGCCAACCCTAGCAAATCATCATGGCCCGGGGATGTATCGGGTTGATTTCTAGTCATTTTTGCACGTATTTCGAACTCATCGAACTTAGATGATCACCAACCGGATATGTGAAGTGCTGGTCGAGGAATATTTAGTTCGATGACGATCTTTTTTCACGTCTTCAGTTCATTTTGAATAATTTGCGCAATTGTCCAGACCAGAGATGGTGGGCGTTCGGCATTGTTTAGTTCATTCGACAGGTCCCGGGCCTGTCCTTATGGGCCCCGATGGCCCATGGAGGCTTTGGGATGTTTTAGTGAACGGCCGGCACTGTTTAGGGCGCGTGAAGCGGCCGTAGGCGTGCTGGGCGGCCCATGACACGGTGTGGACAAGCACGGTGACGGTCCCCCGCGGGCCCGGGTAGCCTCATACGTATTCATGAAACTTTACATTTTGGCACGTTTTGCTCATTTCTAGTTGGGATGATAACCCTAAATTTTTAATTTGTTCAATGTGATTTTTGGACCTTTGATACATGTTTAATGTAGTATCTAAACTATATCAACATATTCAATATAATCCTTCCATTAATTTAAGATCAGGGACAACACTAAACATTTTCATATAGTTCAAGGACCACATTGAACATTTATGAAAAATTCAGAGGCTGCATTAAATAAATTAAAATTTCAAGAACCACATTACACATATGAGCTAAAGTTTAAAGACTACATTGCACATTAGGCCAAAGTTCATTGAGCATTTATGTCATTTTGCCTTTCTAATTCAATACATAGCATTTCGTTCATTCTCTAGACATTGCATTTAGTCTAGATTATTATTTAAGCCAGTGCTATCATAAAAGGAAAAGAATTAAAAATAATTAAATGAAAAATAGAGTTTCCTTTAGGTAAAGGTCACATTTTTAGGACTCGGCTTCATACGTGCTTAGCCTGGTTTTATTTGTTTCAAAATTTCATTACTTTCATAGGTTAATCAAATGCTAGATTTTGCCCTATACAGCTCGGTTTTTGTCTTTACCACACTTCAGTTATATTGACATTATTATACTATATTTGGTTGTTTCTTTGTTTAAATTTGATTGTGTGAGTCCCCGTGCATGTTAACTTAAGCTCCCATCGTTGGGAAATTAAAAAGATAACGCTAAAAAGATCACATGAAATGTTTTCACGAAAAGAAATAGTTATAAATGGATATGCAAATAGAATTGAGATAGGATCAATTATAATAAAACTACAATCTGAGGCAAAGCAATAAGTATCACCCATACAAAAGATACTTTTCTTTTGTCATAGTGCATGAAATACTATAAACAAGCAAGAAAGAATAATCTTTACTCGATTCCATGCTTGACAAATCTTTCATTCTTTTGAATAATAAATCTATAACCTATATGGGCAGGATTAAATATATGATGAGGTTACCTGATAAAGAGAAAAAGGGGTGAGAAAATTGAAGGGAAGGAATGTTGCCCAGCATGGACAAAAGGCAAAAGGTGAGGAAAGAGAGAAAACGAATATTTTGGGCTTTATATGGACGAAACTTAGTGAGCTCATGCAATCTTAGCTTACAAATTTCGTACATCTATAAATTTTAATTTCGTGATGGTTAATCTTGTCTAGTTAAAAAAGAAAAGAAAGTGAGGGAACAACCTCAGGTCGAAGAAATCAATAATCAAGAAATAGAAAAAAAAAAATGATAAAGAGAGATTCCTGATTTGTAGAAAATATATCGCTACTTGCTTCGGTGGAATACAAACATGCCTTTTGGGAGCGGCCCCCTTATTTTAACTCCAGTTTGGCTTTGGCTTATCGACATGAAAAGAAAAGTCTTTTTTTACCCATTTCTTTGGCTATAGCTACTTTTTTGTCGAATTTTGACATTGGTTGAATCGATATCAAAATTGAGTGAAAATACATTGTCATTATCTTCCCAATTACATAATAGTAGATGGTCTAAAAATTAATAATCTAATGGTTTCTTCCACTTTCGTGGTTAGTGAACATTTACTTTAATCCGCCTTCATCTATCTTGAGCTCCATTTCATTCTTGGAATGATTGGTACACGATTCCTTTTACCTTCCTGGCTTTGGAATAGATAGCGTCTTTCGGACAAATTAGTAAGGAACCATCTCAACGAAATCTGCTGCTATAGATAACAATCTCATAAAATTAATGTCGGATGGAGAAAATCTTATAAGTAAGTTTTATACATGTAGTTATCCACTTGAACTGCCAATAATGATGATGATGAACAACAACAATAATTGAATGCATTACCATCTCCTCATATAGTACTTTGGATAGACACGATAAAGAAAAAGAGTCAAGCCTGTGGCATCGCTTTGTTGGACGGTTAATTTTTTACGCAACTCACTAACACGAAATGAAATGGACACATGATTGTAAGCGTATTCAAATTGTGTTTGAACGGATTAATCTTTAATGCACAAAAAGTTAAATGTGTCCTATGCTAGTTGATCTTTTCAATCATTTGTTATGATACGCTTAGACACGACTCATCAAATGAGTTATATGTTACCCCTGTTAATGTAATCTGATTAGATACAGTTAGGCACTCTGCTACCAATTAAAACATATTTTTATAAGGTTTATTTCTTAAACATTTAATGTTGTGCAACTCGTTTGACAAAAGTATCGGGTTTGATTCTAAAAGATATGACACGGTTAATAAATAATCGAATATGTATGAATGCTGCAGATAAGCACATATTGAAAAGTAAGTGCATAAGAGTTATGCGGGGGAAACGATGTCGAATGTTTAGAAGAGTTCGAAGCTGTTTCACCGGTTTTGAAAACTGCAACGATATATCTTCCACCAAATATTACCTTTAGTTTTTATTTTGAGGGCACTTAGGTTCTGCTCTAATAATACATATGTATGTATGTATGTATAAGATTTTGATTCCAACGAAATCGTACAATACAGGTCCAGAATCAATGATATTATATTTAGACTTTGCCCGATTTAATCAACGGCTCAATTTAAATGCACTTCAACACACTATCAAAAGCTAGCTATGACTAGATGGATTAATGAATGCAAGTCAGAATTTAATTGATGACGCCAGATGATGGGGAAAAAAAGCAGGAAGGCACTACTCCTAGATGGATATGGGAATATAATGTCATAATCTAATCAACAACATTAAATGATAGAAACAATTTCAAGAAGGCATTGCTCCTAGATGGGAATGAGGACACAACGCCAAAATCTAATCGATAATGTTGGATGGTAGAAACAACACTGGGAATGCACTACTCCTATATGAGTACAAGGATATAACATCGAAATTTAATTGACAATACTGGGTGGTAAAACAACACTTGAAAGGCATTGTTCCTAGATGAGTATGAGAACATAACATTGGAATCTAATCGACGGCACTAGACAACAAAAACAGCACTAGTAAGGCATTGCTTCTAGATGGATACGAGGACATAACATCAAAATCTAATCAACAACGTTGTACGATAGATACAACATCATAAAGGCATTGCTCCTGGATGGGTACAAGGAACAATGTCAAAATCTAATCGACGATGTTGGACGGTATGACAACACTAGAATCTAATCAACAGTGCTACCTAAGATATTGATGCTGGCCAGAATTGAATCAACGATGGGAATTTGAAATTACAACTAAATTAGACTAACACGATTAGAGAATAAGACAAAAGACTTTTGTTGTATTATTCCCGAGGGGGGGGGGGTGTCGCCTTCTCGTTGTAGAACTCAGGGAATTTACAAAGTTGTCTCCTAACCGTCGAGCGGCTATTAATTTGACTTGCCCCCTCAAGCTTGTTAGAAGGATAGTCGGCAGAGGGAAACGACTAACCTATTTTACAGAGTTGTCTCATAACCATCAAGTGGTTGTTGATTTGAATTGCTGCCTCAAGCTTGTTGGAAGAATAGTCGGCGGAAGAAACGACTAACCTACTTTGATACGCAATAAACAAATTACTCACGAGTGTACGTTGAATCACTAGCGAACAATAGACGATATTATTTCACGATGGTCCGAATACAATCACGAGGTAAGTATTCTAGTTCCACAGCATTAATGCCTCTTGTTTTCTCAAAGCAATAATGGAATTGTCTTTATTCATTGATGGAGAGAAGAAGAAGAGTGCACAGTTTATCATAACATTCTTTCTGCCAACCATACTAGCCGTTATCTCCCGAAGTCATTTATATAACGTTTCTCTTACTCTTTTAAAATGTGTCTCTCCATCATATCAAGATGAACCAGTGTATCTTTATAACATCTCATCATGGGCATACCAACGTAATGTACAAAGCTCTTGCCACGTTCCCTATTATTCAGCTAAATCATTCTGTAACCGCCTCGATCGTGCCCTTATCCATTGATGATAACTTCCTCAGCTGGGTTTTTATCATCAACCGCCTTCGTTTCACATGCCACTTTGGCTCCCTTTTGGAGTATTTTTGAAAGCCTTACTCTGAAGTTTACTGTTAAAATTACCCCAAGACTTGCATCATGGCTGGACACATGGCTCCTCCATCGTTGACCATCAAATCTCTATTAGTGTACCCATTGACAACCAATCATTCGTCAATATTTATACGGCATATATGCAATTCTCTTTGGCCTTGAAGTGATTTTCGCCCATATGACCGGCACGTGACAGCATGACTAATTTTAAGCATCAACAGAAGCAAATGCTCTTGCAAAAGAAATTCACGTGCAAATGAAATAAACATGAAAATCGAGACGTGATAGTCTAGACAATGAGCGGGCCAATGCAACCACATTAACTTCCTCAGGATAAAGGTTTGCTTGCTCAATGAGAAAAGTGGCTGCTTATTGTTTTTCTCGTTTTCCTTTTGGTGGTGGGAAGTTTTTTCACTGCCAAGTTCCATCAAAGCCATGGACAAAATCCTCAAATCGAACCTTGTTTTCCAACTTTGGGAAAAACAATGATAAATCAGACAACTTATGATGAGACCAATGCATCTCCGTCGTTGACTAATGCGGACCTCACATGGAATCCACGTGATTCGGCGCATGTGACTGAAGGCTTGTGTGCACCTGATTTATGCAAATAGAGCTCAAACGCAACTCACGACTTTTGGCAAAACAATTCAAAAGAAGAAAAAATTCGATTCACCGGTCATGTGCAAGTTAAGAACATTTTGTGGGTCCTTGTGAAAAGAAAAGACAGAAAAGAGGAATATTACATGGGGTCCAAGTCAATGAAAAAAGAAAACATACCGGAAATGTATCTTAACTTTCACCAAATGACCACTTATATATCTCTACTTTACCAAATACATACCCGAAATTTACCTATGGGGGCTACTTTAAATCTTGACCCCATCAACGAAATTATCGTTTCCTTTATAAATGTCAATCATCCCCAAATTCTCACATCTACCTGAAATACTCAAAACCCATCTTCTCGAAAACAAGTAAAGAACCATCTCAACTTGTATATATCCACATTGTGATGTAACCAAAACTCTATTGGAGAGGAGCGGTAAATTTCATATTAAGCAAAAACATGTGGACATGTCTTTTTTGGGGATCAGACTAAGCAAAGAACATCTCTACATGTCTTCATACTGCTGAGGTTGCGGACCAGCGGAGGGAAATCAGAAAAAAAAAATTAAAATAAAAAGGAAAGAAAAGAACAAGCAAAAAAAGAAAAAATCAGAAATTCTCAAAATACAAAAATTTTCCACATCGGCGTTGGCCGTGCCGCATAGGATAGACAGCATTTACATCTGTGATTTCCTGGCTAAAATTGGCTGGAACGAATGCATTGGCAAAACGTTGAAAGATTTAACACTAAATCGGTCAAATTGAAATAAAATTTGATTAGCATCCGTATAATAAATTTACAATTTTTTTTTTGGTTATTTCCCAACCTTTTCACATATTAGACAAGCGTACGTATACCAAATACTCTAACACCATCAAATGTTTCCAAGTGAAGACATAGGCAACCACAAATTAACTGCGCTTAAATTCCACAAATTCGAATATGGATTAATAATAATAATATAGCTTTCGATGGATGAAACGAGCGTCGTTGTATCGAAACAATAATGATATGATCGATAGGAGGAGGATCTACGAAACAATAAGATCCCGACACGTGTAGCTTTGGTAGGAGAATGTTCAAAATCAAATATATGAATGATAATTCTTATTTTTCATAATATTATATTGAATGAGACCAAGTAACAATATACGACCGGACCACGAAAATGAAACTGAACAGAAGGTAGAGCTATCCCATCCCCACCTGACCTTGATTCTCGTTAATGGCGACTTCAATGATATGACACAACAACATTAGTCCAACAACCTATATCGATATATCTTATTGTTGTCCATGTCCAAGTTCTATCGACGCTTCTGATTCGGATGAACTTAAGTCCAATCTGTCTCCATAATACATGCCCAATCCATGTTTGTAAAAACAACCGAAATGAATCATCAACAGCCAAACAAAGGTAAGAAGCTCTCCCCCTTTGCTTAGAACCTGCACATGTGCCTCTCCCTTGACATGAGTCGCGGCAAAAGCCAGCATCTCGACCCACACTCCACTCATCACCTCCCACTTCTTTTCCTTGAGGCTTTCCATCCTCATGGCCAATTTGATCCCCAGGAAAACCGCGGATCTAGGATACCGGGGAGAAGGCGGTTTCGCACCACGCTTAAACAGTTCCATACATGCCCCCTCCACATCCTTGGATGCAACACCTAGGATGATATCCTCTAGTTCATAGAATGTATCCCTTAATCTCTCATGGAAAATTCCCATCACAGTGGACATCACATTAGACTGATTAACTAAAAGATAGAACATGTAGTCAGAGAGGATTTTGCTAAATTCCCTTTTGTCATCTCCAACTATGTTTTTCTCTATGTTGTAACATATTTCAGTAGCAAGATGCCAGACTATAATATTAGCGTCATAAGCCTCGGTGACATACTCTAAAAGATCGGTGTAATCACTATCCTCCAAACTCTTGAGAAACAAATGACCTATAGACTCAAATACTTCATTCATCTGATCAATCTTATTCTTGGATTTACGTTTCACCTCTTCAAAGATAAAGATCCATAACTTCTTAGTCAAGGGATTCTTGGACACATACTTCACATCCACATTCAGTGAAAGAGACACAGTGATTGCCTCACCAACTAGACGGAACCAAGAGATGATCTTCCGAGCCATACGGAATGGGAAATTGCAGATTTGGCGAATCGGGTCCAAGCACCAATTGCACTTGTACATCTTTCTTGGACTATCCTTTAATCTATCGAGCATGTACATTTTTCTTGGACTCCTCTTTAATATATTGAAAAAATATTGCAAGTAGAAATGGATTCTGACCACCTTTGAAATATTAACAGCTTATCTAAAACCACATACATAAAAATGGTGTTTGGCTTTACTTCACATGTGGCAAATCGGGGCTTCCTCATGTCATAAATGCCAAATACCAAGTTGTTGAGAAATGAACCTAGTTTAGATGGTTCTTTGTTTAGCACCTTGCACCTCTCAAAATAGACAACAGTCCAATCAAAGAAAACAACCATGAATAGATTTATCATATCAAAAGCAATCCCTCCAAGAAAAAGAGAATAAGTAATTTCCACATCAAGTTTGGAGAGCCAATGCTTCTTCAAGCGATTGAATAGGATGAAGGCCAATGCAATGCAAAAGAAGGCCATGAATTGGAAAATATGGCTCCACATGCGATGGATTGCCAATGCTTTTGTATAGAACACCTCATAAATAAAATGGAGTTCGACTGATATTACCCTGAACGCATCCACAGCAGAAACTTTTTGGAAATATTTGCGGCATATTTTGCGATTTTGAGGTGTGAAAATGTGATCTCCAACGAAAACCAATGCTAATTTATAAAAGATGTAACCATGCCTGACCACAGTTCTCTCGACAAGCTTTGCTTCTTCTTCATTGGAATATCCATCCCCTAGATCGAGTTCATTTTTGAATTTGCCAAGGGGATCTTTAATGTGAGTCACCATCTTCTTGAGCTTTAGAAAGGTCGATAGATAAAGTGACCATGTCCTCTCCAAATTTTTTATGACCCCGGCAAGAAACACCAATAGCGTTGGGATCACTAGCGACTTGTCGCTAGGAAATATCTGCACAAAGACATAAATGACGAATTGATTTGGAATATAAGACTGAGCAGGTGCCGTCTCCAGAGCGAAGTGTCCTCCAAAGAGAAGGCAGTGATGGTGGTTGGACCACCAAGATGTAATAAGAGAAAGGAGGCCCAAAGTGCATGCAATGCTCCATCTAGTTCAGCTGCACGAGTGCATGAATTGCCTTGCTTGTGAGAGATGAGCCCAATTGTGAATATAGCTACCCAATTAGCCAATAAATAGGCCAACCACAAGAAGAAATCGATGTACTCATTGGTTGTTTTCTTTCTAAGGGGTGCAAATAGAAAAAGATAGAACTGAAGAGAGAGGCTTAGTAAGATGAGACCTTGAATATTCCATTTGTTCAACAGATCCAAAATGAAGTTAAATGCCATGTTTTTGCGTAGTTTGAATTATATCGCTCCTCTCTATTATAATTATGAGTACAACAAAATGAACAGAAGGAAGAGAGGGGAATGTATATATAGATATTGAGATGGTCCCTTGTTTGATTGTCTGAAGATAATATCTATTGAGAAATTTGAGAAAGTAAAAGAATCAAGAACTAACTATTTCCTTGATGAACACAAGTAAGGTATCTCATTTATTAAATAACACAAGAAAAGTATTTCATTCATGACTTATGATTATTGCTTTGTGTCAGGTTTTTTGTTTTATTGCCGAATCGGTCCTTTCTCGATTTTACTAGACATCCATCTATTTCACGAGCGAACACCGTTGAGAAAACCTCGATTGATATTGTCACGTGGGTAAAGACTGAGCCGATACGGCGATACCCAATGTGAGCTATATTGTCACGTGCCGATCGCATGAACAGGAGGTTGAAAATCACACCATCATACACGGGGCACGCAGGTAGGAAATACGGAGCAATTATACACCATGGAGGTATAACTGATTGTCGACGAAACCTATGAAAGAAAACCCAGTGATCGACGATGAAATAAGGGATTGCCATGTGTCCGGTTAACAAAAATACAATGAGGAAGATCAAAATGGCTGCCCAAATAGTGGTGGCGGTAGGTGTTTGATTAAGGTATTCAAAACATTCCAAAAGGCGCCAAGGGTTGATGCCGGCAAACTCGGAAGCATTGAGACATGATCAAAGCAGTTATCCAGAAAGTGGGCAAATTGGTTACAGTAAGAATGTGTTTAAAGATGGAAGCGGTTACCAAGAAGTGAGCAGTTATTAAATAGTTACCAAAGTACCAACCCCGGCGCAAACTGAAACAATACATCAAATGTCTTCATTTTATCTCTACATTATCTCATTTTAGCTTCTCTAATTATAGCTCTCAGATTCTCGTCATTGATCAGATTCCAGCGAGTATCTTTAATGTCGATTAGGTTTGGTGTTGTACCCTCGTCCAGTGTCATCGATTGAGTTCCGACGTTGTCCTCTACCCAAATACGTCGTCATTGATTAGATTCCAGCACTGTATTGGCATATGTATAAACAATGTTGTTGATTGAATTCCAGCACAGTTTAAGTTCAACATTGGTCATTAAGGTTGTATAGTTTGTTCATGACTAGAGATTTTATTCTATTGTATTTGATATTCTCTGTCTGGAATTAAGCAAAAAACCTATGTCTCCTTCAAATAAAAGCCAAAAATATCATTCGATGAAAGGTATTTCGTTACAAAATCAAAACCAGCGAACTAATACCAAATATTTGTGAAATTTGTCTTTTGCTTCCTATATTCCTACGGCTGTTATTTTCGTCTTACGATTTGTTTTCTTATTCTCATTTGTTTTCTTTTTTGAGAGTATCCACATTAAGTGAATGATTTCCCATTTATCGAATTATAATACAACTTTAAATGTTGATGTTCGAGCCAAATTGATTTATTGTCAAGGTAACCACGTCATCTGAGCATGAGATATCTTTTCGATGCTTCTGTCTGGTTAAAGATATTGATTGTGAATTACATAGTGACTACGAACTCATAAATTATCCAAAACCCCCATCTATATATAAAAGGAAAAAGGAAATGGATCACATTAGAGAGAAGATAAAGGGGAAAGAAAATTGATCAGCATATTAAAAAAGATGGATAAAAAAATCGAACCCATAATCAACCGATGTGAGATATTTTCACCATGATAAATGATAATAACGGTACGATGATGCACATCTAAGCCCACAAATGTATACATAATAATGGCTAAATTGATGAGGGGCATGTTAGGAACACAAGGTTGCTTGCTGGTGCACATATGATTGCCCATATAAAAGCAAGATTGGGACTCAAGTAGGGTTGGTGTTATGCATGAAATGGGGACAATTTTCTTTATGGGGTTTCTCAATGAGCCTGGCTTTTTTCTCAGCTACAAAAAAACAAAGGGGGAGAAGGTAGAGAACGAAAATGCATTGGGCAGATTTGATGAAATTCCACACCGACTTTTGTTTGCATCGAAACACTTCTTTTCTTCTTCTGGACGAAAATGCATTGGACGGAAAGGTGAATTTAATCTTCACGAGAACGAAGAGAACGAGGCTTTCGATGAACGAGACGACCTTTGTCGTGTGCATCAACACTGAACTGGGCGGACCGAAACCTTTTTATACAAATGCACTAAATTTCCATGGCGAAACGATTGACGACAGGACAACAGGCGAAATACATCTGAAAATGTTCCAAAAAAAATCCCACACATAAATTAGGGTTAAAATTACGAGAAAATTCAAATTGATATGTATATGATAAATTTTATTTCAAATTAATTTTTTTACTATCAAAAACTTTAAATTGGCATATTTGTAATAAATTTATTTCAAAAGACCACAAAAATCTTAAACTAGTATACTAAAGTGATTTTAAAACCGATACGTTTGTGACAAATATACTCGCCGTAAATTGAAACTTGTATAACTATAAAAAAAAAAATGGAGAGTAAAAAGTTAAACCGGTACACTAGTCAACCGCCACGTGCCATTCAACTCAAAGAATTTGACAAGAAATATAATATAAGTTAATAAATGGTAAATTTATTATAAATGTATCAATTTTAGGTAAATTTGTCAAAAGTGTATTACTTTGGAGTTTTTCATGATATTAGTCCCATGAATTAATATTTTATTTCATTCAACCAAAATAAAATTAATATTTATTATTTTTTAGAAAAAGTTAGTGAAAGGGACCCACTTTTATCTATACCTTTTATTGTGATTTACTGATATCACGGGACCACAAGAATGAAATTAAAGACAAGTTTATTATTGATTTGATGAAAATAACATGATTCCAACATGCAATATTTTCACCTATTATTGCCCATTTCTAATCGTAGCTACCTTGTTGGCATGATTGATAATTAATACAAAAGTAACGTTTTTTTTTTCAGAATACAAAAGTAACGTTCGAAGCTCAAAATCTTCTTAAATTATGTAGACATGACCAATTTAAATGTACTAATTGTTTCAGATTCAATAAAACTCACTTATTTATTTAATCCGTTGATATCATCTCCCCCTGATTTCTACCGTTCACACACACGATGTAGTTTTTTTTTTTTTTTTTTAAATCTAAACACACACAATCCCTGCATGTTTTGGTAATCCTCAGAAAACAAAGTGTAGATTAGTCGATTGATGTTCAAACAGTGGATTTGGCATATTGCTTTTAGGAATGATATGTTAAATCGATAATTAACTTTGTCTCTAAAGATTAATAAACGGATGGGTTCATTGTCCAAAAAAGTTTTAAATAAGTTATACATCAATCAATCAATCTTAAATTTGTCAATTTGATTTAATCATAAATATTTTAACGATTTCTTAATATAATCCTTTTAGCTAATTTTGGTCTAAAATTGTTGGTGTGACTGTTGAATGTCCTATGCACTTTAGCCAATATGAACTATTTTTGCAATTTTTAAAATTTTTTCATTCTTATCTTTTCTTTCCTTTCACTAGGGAGAGTGCTTCACACCCATGGGAGGCAAGGGCTTCACGACCCTCACCAACCCCTTAAGAAGATGAATACTTAGAGAGAAAAAAATAAAAAAATTATAAAAAATCAGAAAAATTTTGTAAAAATATTTCAAAACAAATCAATATTAGCGCCAACACTTACATCAACAATTTCCAACAAATTAGGTGAAAGAACTACCTTAAAAAACTATCAAAAGGATTAAGATTAAATTGACCAAATTTAAAAATTTAAGACCTGATTGGTCAACAACAGTAGCTATTAAGATTTTTGGACATTTTTCCCTAAAAAGGATTATTTTAGTTGTCTTATATTTACCTAATTCAACTTATTACCCAAAAAAATTTCCATTAGTTCAAGAGTTGCTCCTATAGTTAATTCACTCAAGATCGAGCCATTTAACAATGTGCCATCTTCTTGACATGACTTGTGAAGGGAGCACATATCATCAGCTACCATCAAAGACAGATTATGAGATCCAAAGAAACAAATGAAAGATCATCCTCTCACAAATCAGAATTGAGAAAGAAATGACACTCCTATTTAAAAAAAAAAAAAATTCTTGTTTAGTAATTATTGATGCAAAAGAGCTCCGATTATTTTCTTTGTTTACATACAAATTTAAGATCAGTATCACCGTTCACTTGACCAAATATACAGCCTCCTTCCAATGACTCGAGCTAACTTTACCTCTACACATACGAAGTAAAGCTCCCATCATAATGGGCATCACAGCAAAAACAACGCCCAAGGAAGGTTAAATCAACAGGCAAAAAGAATACTACACTATCGACTAAGATTTAAGCTTTAAGGGTAGAAACTAATCGAAAGATCAACAGACCAGACATTTATCAGTCAGCCAAGCTGCTCTTAAAGACCCAAGGATCGCGGAGCAGCCAGCGGTGAGTTTGGGACATCACCTTGCACCATCTTCAGCGGCATTAGTATCATCTGTCCGACTGCCCAACCTGACAATGTCTTCCACGAGAATCTTCCCATCTAGGATAAAATAGTTATACACACTGTTATCCTCACAATATCAAATAAAAATTTAACCCCATCGACCTATCAAAGCCCAATGAATATTGACTAGAATTGCGTGCTCTAAGCATACAATAAAAACATATTTCCTTTAGTAAACTCTAGGGAAACCTTTCACAGATCAATTATCAAGATGTTAAACAATTTCAACTGTCTCAAGAGTTGTGCTTTGTTCTTTCTAGATAGTTGAAGAAAAAAACCATGTTGCAAGAGAAATCTAGATGTAGGAGCTTACCTATATCTTTAGATAGATTGCTGATTAGTTCTTGAATACCCTCCTTGTCCAGAGTATTTTTCAAATACAAAGCAGCAGCAGCGACTTCCTCAGGTGTCACCTTCCCATCAAGGTCCCTGCACGAGTGGGACCATGAATGTGTCAGTGTATGATATACAGTAGTGATAACATCTAATTTATCAACTTACACTCTTCAAAAAATACCCATAGTGACATGTATCGTACAGTTCATATTCAAAGTTTTTCAATATAAAGGCACTATTCTGTTTTCATAATTTTAATAAGATAGTGAGATGTACTTAAACAGCTAAAACAAAGAGAGCCTTTGACTTAAACTATTAAATGCAATATTTATGCTGTTCTTTTTTATATGATTGTAAACCAGATTCCAGTCAAGTGACATTACTGGGATTCCCACCCCAATTATTAGGAAAAGACTGGGTTAATGTCATTGTTGTAATTGGTGGTGGTGGTGGTACCAAGCAAATGCAGACTCTCAACAATCTCATGCATGAGTAGGGATTAGCGCTTCTAGGTTTCATTCAAGTTCCATCCGGAACCTAGAACCTTCCCAGTTGGAACAAATTCCTCATATTTCGAAACCTCAAACCTACCTTGCATGCCAAGAACCTGAAACCTACCCTATCACAGGTTTTAAGGTCGATTCCAGGATCTACTCGGGTTCCACCTATATTATTAATTGAACAGTTGCAGTAAATTAAAACCTTTAATGACCACCATTTGTCATTACAATTCATTGACCATAAAGACATATGGAAAATATAAATAATAATGAAGTTAAAGTCTTAGTTATAAAATGGAAACTCAAATTAGTGCTTCTAAATTATACATTCATCATCAAATGATATGAAATATCGTAAGATCTGTGAAGACATGAACCAAGAAAAATATTAAAACCTGTTCCAAATTCTAGATCAAATTCTAGATTACAGATTCCCAGTTTCAGATTCCTCCAACTAAGAACACAGTACCTACCTGTCCTACATGCCGTAAAACCTAAAACCTATAAGTTCCCACCAGTCAAATTCTCAGGTTCCAGATTCTACCCTGGAACCATGCTTACCCCTATGCATGAGGCACATTGTCCATTATATCTAACATACCTTGTTCCAATCATGGTTAAAAACAAAAACAAAAAAAGTTCGTGTTGAAGAGCAAGGAGTCCATCCATCGCATTCACAAGATTACTCTCTCCAACCCCAAGCACTCTTCTGTTCCTTTTTTTCTTTGGTGAAAAAAAAAATTTCAGGTAAAGATTGTTGCTTATTTCTATATATCCTATACATTAAGACTGTATTTAACGGTCAGGATAAAATTCAGGATATGATATATCTTCTATTCCTTTTTCCTCTATACTAAAAGTTAAAAGTACAGATCACATGGGTCGTTTCCCTTAAGTTGCTCAATCAAGTAACCCAGGCCTTCACTCCTTCACAGATGTTATTTCTTTGTACTCTCTTCCTCTCATATCTAATCAAATGCTCATTTTCCTTTTATAGAATTTAATAAAACTTTTCAAAACTAGATCTCTTCAGGGATCTTTTTTAGTGCTTGTGTGTTCCTTTGACCATACAGAGGTGGTATATGCTATCATTATCATACAATTAGAATGAAATGCCTTAATTTTCAGTCTGACTTCAAATTTTGTCAAATTAAAGTATGCACAAATGTCCTACCATTTGTTGTTTTGGCACTTGGTCGGGTCAAATGAGTCCCCATCTTTTACAATATGAAATTGTGCGCCAATTTTTTTTTCAAACTAGATTTGCCTTTTCTCCTTCTATAATATATGGCCAACTAGAGCACTTGATAACAGTTTAATTTAGAGACGTTAGTCTATAAGATCCAAAACCCATCTAAGGCACAGAATTCCTATATCTTATAAGAAATGGAGCAATTAGAGTGATGTAAGCATGTTCCAAACCTATCAAGTAGTCGCCAACGGTCACCAATTACAGCATCAACAGTGTCAATTTCCTTCTCTAGATTCTGAAGCATTGCATCAACCTGAAGAATGACAATGGTTACAAGAAAATCATGTAAAATGTGACAGTTGTATGACAATTCCACTCAAGTAGCCACTTTTGGGGGTACTAATTTTTACCTTGTCTATTAGTGCAGATGAAACTGCATCCTGTTCAGCGACTTCATCCATCTGATCATTTTCCTCTCGTGCAGCCTTATATACCCTCATAGCATCTTTCTCACCATCTGTCCCCTCTTTGTCCACAATGCTATTATAGAGTCCTATCTGGACATATGAAGAAATGCATGGAACATTGTAATGATAGACCAACAGGATCCTCTACTTAACCATAGAAATATAGCACACAAATCCTCAAGGATCTGCCTGAGTAACGCATCAAAATCAAAAGAATTTTTTATTGCTACATCATTAGTACTCAGATAACTATTGTCCACATATTATAAACCACCAAAAGCAACATGGTAGTCTAATATTCTTGGGCAGATAAATCTCCAAGTAAGGGGGCAGTGCAAAATAGGAGAAATTCCAGAACCAATAAGCATCTCAAGAAAACCTAAAAGAAGGTTGAGAATGTGTACAAAAAGACAAAACTACACTCCGGTCAATGACAAAAGTACAGGCAACTTCGATGCAAAATTAGATAACAAATGATCATTCCCGCAGAACAGATACATAACAGATCAACTTCTGTCAATGCAGCAAACAGACTATAAAAGATGCAGTTTTCCCTAAGGCAAAATAAAGCCATACCTCTTTATTGACAAGCTGCAAGAACTCCTCACGCTCCCTACTCACTGACTGCAAGAGTTAACAGAGGACAGAAAACCAATTGTTGTCATAAACTGAGAGGACTGTCTATAACAATGGTTTAGAACACAAATCACAGCATTTCAGGCTCTGATCCTTACAGATGCTGAAGCTAAAACAGCCAAAGCCTGACTTATTTTGCAGAGATGCTCGTGCTTTTCTAATGTTCTTGTCATAGCTTGTTTCTGTGCTTCCTCTGCTGTTGGCAGAGCCATCTCCTGTAAAGCCACATCTACCCTACTAACTCCAGACTCCTTAGTCCTAGCTTGCTCTTCTTCTTCTCTCTCTTCCTCCTCCTGCAGAATAGAAGTCAAACAACTAAATTCATGACAAGCTGCAGTACAATAGAATTCTGCAGCAACTAAACTAGGGGTGGGTTTGTTTCACAGAAAACTTCATGACAAAGGAAAATTCTTTCCAAGAAATCATTTTTCAGGGATACATTTTCCCCTTTTTCAGGTAAGGGAATTCATTTTCCAAACTTTAAGCATGTATTATTTCTTTGATCCTAAATGGTTTCCAATGACTGATCATTTTCAACAAACCAAGCACGCAAAAGTCCAAAATACTAATTTCCGAAAAATTCTTTCACTCAAACAAAAACACCCTAAATGAAATGCATAAGGCAAGGCTTAAGCTCAGGCCCTTAATCGCAGAAATAAACTAAGGAGACCTCTTCCATTCCACTACCGATTTTTTTATTAATTACCTCATATTACAAATACACGACAATCGCGTGTAGTGAAACATGTATTAAAAGATGGTAGTCTAGTATTAGATTTGTCCAAAATACAATGATGGAAATTTGGAAATGAATAATGACAAAAATACTAATTATCAGCAAAGAGGAACTACAGTGAAAATTTTTGCCAATTTGCTACAAAGGATAATGAAAAAAAAGGAAAAGAGGAAAACCTTTATCAGTTCTTCTTGCATTGCTAGGTACTCCAATTTCCTCCTTCTTTCTGACACAGAATCTTCAGAAGGTAATGAGGTAACACCAACAGTATCCACAACTTCATCTGGAAGTGAAGAAAGTGTAGCTCCAACAGCTTCCTCTGGTTTAACCCGATTAGATACAACGAAGGCCCTGCACATGGGATCCCACAAATATAGCTGAACATATCGAATCAAAGATGAAGAGGAAATAAAGGATCGACAAAGAAATCTGGTTAAGTTGTGCTATTGTTTTGAGCACCACTCAACCAGTTAAGGGACAGGTTTAAATACAGCAAGAGCAAGCTTTTACCTGGAAAGGATCAAAAGAGAGGATGGTAAAGAGTGATTCAGAGACAAGTCCAACCAATCACGAAGCTGCAGAAAGCACAACCCTTAAACCACAGAAAAAGCCACACTGCTTTTTGACATAACTTAATCGACATTACAAAAAATATTTTATTTTTTTCTAGCAGTCACAGGAAAGGCACCATCTATGACCCACTCTGATCAGGAAGTTGGGATTCTAAAGCTGTTCCAGGAAGAAGGAAATTCTAGGAGACAAGGAATAGATACCTCCAAAAAGGCAAAAGCATGAAACCAATTTTTCTCCGCACAAAACCCCACAGTTAAAAGGATGAAGTGAGATAACAGAAAGCACTAACAAAAACTCCATCTTGCATAGAGATGCTAAGTATACTAAGATAGCAAGTAACCAATTGAGTGCAATTGCCCTAACTTCTGACATATCAGACAATTCAATTGCAGGTCACCAAACTCAACTGACCTTCTATATTTCTGTAAAATATGAACTTATGGATGTAGACGAGAGATAAAACCTATTTTTCATACAGAATATATACCGATGACCACACAAGATAAAACCTATTTTTCATACAGAATATATACCATAGGTAAGAAAGGTAGGCCATCTTCCTCAAGAGAACTATAGATAAAGAGGAGAAAAAGAAAAACCTGTTGGCGCATGTCTTCAACCGACCGTAATCCAAGCATGCCTCTCTCCCTACAATCTTCACGAAGCTCCTCCTCTGAGAGGGACTCCACCCCCTCTGCTTGAATCAGTTTATCATCTTCTTTAATGCTGAAGTTATACCACGGAAGAAATGTGAGGTTTGGCCAAAAAAATAATAATAAAAATAATAATAATCTCCATTTCTAATTTGTGCAGACACAAGAGTTCTTGTCATTAGACAAAATAATGGAACATAAGCAATTTGATTTAGGAGACTCATGGCACAGCATTTGCAAAGTAAATGAGACTAAAGTAAGATTGTACTGTTTCAAGAAAGTTTAAGTTTATACATGAAGGAACATGCAGTTCCAGATTCCAACTGCTTTGACAAACAAAAATTAATATTCAGGAAAAAGTCCGAAATGAGAAGGATCCTGTCCAAGGTTGATAAAGCAGGATGCGCAGCAACCATTAAACATAGGTCTTTGCTTAATTAAATGTGTCTTCATGGGTCCTAAATAGATATACTCAATCTATGCCACATAGGCTCTGCACTAGTAAAACAATTTGATCAAATCAGTAGCATTTATACTGAAGGAGAAGTGTTCAAACAGAATGTTTGCTAGTGAGACTGAAGTTCCTTGGCTAAAAATAAACACAAGCTATAGCCAAATAGTTTAGCTGGCTGATGAATAGGAGAACTGCCCTGCTTCTTTGCTAGGATACATATTATTCCACCTGAGTATCTTAGCCATTTCTTGTCAAGTTCAAAGAAAAGATAATGATCTATCATGGGGCTTAAATTGATTATTTTAGAAAGCCTAGCTAAACAGATTGTTGAAGCTTAAGTTATAGAAGATATCGAGTGACAGAAAACTATAGTTTGCCGTAGATTATTCATATTCACAACATAGATTAGCTGTACTATTCACTTGCCTATTGCATTTGATCATCACTCAAATAAGGAAAAAGCGATCTCCGCTATCCAAGTCTCCATCATCCCCACCACTCAGCCTCAATTAAATTCAATTTGAAAAGAAAATATCTAGCTCCATACCAACACGAAGCAGTGTACTATTAGTAAAAAGCTCAAGGAGGAACTAACAGGGGAGAAGTCCCCATTAATTAACTCTATTCTCACATTAGCAAGTCTAGTCCCTAAATTGCTGAAGACATCAAGACTAAAGGAACCAATTGACGATAGGTTAGAAAAAGAAGAGTATGACAATTAGAATATTTGAAAGATTTAATTGAAGAAAAACATGTAGATATTTTGACCGAAAACCGCACAAGACGCATTTAAAAACATCAGTCAGCTACCTCATTGAGCAACAAAAGCAACAACGAGAGAAATTAACCAGAAGGTGAAGCTAAGCCTCAAGGTCACGTATCCTTTCCATCTATGATGCCCCTCTTGTTTTTTTTTTTTTAATGATAAACTACATATAATCAATAAGGTAATGATGGGCTACTGCCCCCACATAAAACAGCTTGGAAAGGGAGGCCACCCATATATAAAATTATGTGTAAAAACTACTTTATAGCATTTCCAACAAAACTAGAATATGAGAATGAACTTCCACTATAGCAAAATGAAGAATGCATAACTGATTATACCTATAATACTCCCGAGAGAATACTCCAAAGGTCTAAAATACCACCATTAAAACATGGAAGAAATATATTTTAGGGACAATATTCCTGACCTCCGAAGACGCTTACGGAGCATGTAGCGTAAATATGCATCTGTTCCAAATGGGCTGATTCCCATATATTTGCACATGTTTACTAGTCTGGGTCTGAAAGAAGTGAGATGAACCAACAGGAAAAATATGTTATCACAGCTAGTTCAAGCAAAGAGTTCAGAATTAAAGGAGCACGAGATCAACCTTAAGAAAGGCCTACCTATTGATATTATCTAGAGTGAGCTCATCATTGAATAACTTGGCAAAAGCCAAAATTTCTTCATTATTCACTAGGGCACCTGTTCTGACCTGAGAATCGATATATTAAAATTAGAGGCCAATACCATGAACGAAGGCTTGAGAATCTGTTACTCAACCCTACCCTATTGAGAAACTCATCGAGATCTTCTGCAGTTTGTTTTAATTCACCACTTCTTGAGTTTTGCACTTCTTTAGCCATTTCTTTGACTGTGTCTTGCAGAAACTTGGCATATTCAATTCTTGCATTTAACCTCCGTTTTAGTGCTTCCTGCACATGAACGAGTTTCAATGAAACAACGAAACCTATTTCAAAACAACAATATCCAAACTAAAGATGAATATAATTGTGTCAATATCATCATGTCCATAGGCAATCTAATAAAATTCAATAAAGTGTAAGAAACATGGGAAATATATGCAGCCGGCATTCTCTATGTATATGCAAAGAATATTTGACAGCATATTCCTGCAATATAGCAATTTATACGTTATCGACCACATCAATAATCTTAACACAAATTTAGATGAGTAGGGTCACAATAAGCACACTGTAAGGAAGCCTATGATATTTTTAAATAGGGAAGACTCCTTTCTAGCAAAGAAAATCAATGGACATGGTAGCAATAGAAGCAAGAGGAACATGCCCATCATTAGCAATAAAACTAAAACACCTATATAGATATATAGGGATCTTCAATGTATAGATTAAGAAGATAGGTGGTCAATTCATTTATAAAGCCCAATGGTTGTAAGTATCAAATTATGCATTGAAAGGTTCCACATTATTTTGGTTCCCAAACAGAAGTGAATTTTTGAAATTGGGAAAAGAAGCCAGCCTTAAGAGGTTCTATTTCACCAACAGAAGTTCCAAGCATATCAAGCCAACTTCTCAAGGAACCTTAATACCAAAGTTTGAACATAGAAATACAGATGAATAGACCATGTAAAGGGTCAAAGCAATATGTAGGACAGACTTGTTTATGTATACCTGCTCTTTCATCTTGTCTTGAAATGTTGAGGGCAACATATTGGGGAACAACTTGAGAAATACTGGCAGCAGAAATTCCATGAATGGAACGATTATGAACACCGCAAAAGGAACTAGCCTAAAAATATCGGCTGTTGTACGGGTTAGCTGCTGCCTCTCCCTTCTTGATAGACTCTTACCATCTGCAAGTTTTAAAAGCAATCTAGAACTAATCCTCACATCTGCCCACAATAATTTCGTCCCCAACCAGTAATGTTGCAATGTTGACACAAATTCTGCTCGCCAATGCAAAAGTTTCTTGCCCCAATCCTCTCTGCCAGAGAAATCACAAATGCAGCAAGCAGATGCGAGTAAGAAATTCTGTCTACAGACCAAACTATTCCAAAAACTAGGAAACAGATGCTAACCTGCTCATGGAAGCCACGGCTCTCAACGCAGGACCAACCCCCAGGAGCGTGGCCCATGCCCTTTGCAGGAGGGACTGGGCTGCTCTTTGTGAATCTTGCAACTTTTTAGCTTTTGCTTTTGCTTTGGCAGAACTTAGATCAGCAACGGCTTCATCACAATCTTCTGCAGATGCTTCCTTTCTCCTTTTAGCAACTAAATCTTCATTGCCTTCATCGTCGCTACCCAGCTCCTGCTGCTTTGCAGCAGCAGTCGAAGCATGGCGAGTGAAGGGAAGCATCCACCTCAGACCCAAGGGATACATGAGGTCTTGTTGTAGATTTCCTCGAACATACCCAGCATTTCCACACATTCCCTGAAGACGTCCAACTCCATGATTGCTGGGCAGATTCTCTTTCGCAATCAAGAGAGCCGTACTATTACTTTTTCTGTCTACTTCTGCAGATGGAAGTTCAGCGATGTTGCTGTAACCATGTAGATCTCTGTAGAGAGGAGCATGCTCATGCCCAAGACATTGGAGATATTGAACCGAGCGAACTGAGGAATTCAAGTAATTCGAGATGATGCTCCTCCTCCTGACAAGTGCTCTAGATGCCATCCTCACATGAAGGTCTCCTCAAGAAGAGAAGAGAAGCACATCCAATTTCTTACCAAGCACCCGATATATCTCAAAAGGGTTACTTTTCATAGAACCGTGCTGAGAACAACAACCATGGAGGGAATAATCAGAAGGATGGCTTACCAATCCCGGCACGCTATAACCATGAATAATTAGAACCGCAGAAGGAACAGTAAGAAGGAGGGCTATGTCAACAATTCAGTACACCATAAGTACGAAGACATTTAGTCTACTTAACAGTAACATCTCACACACAGCAAAAACCACAGACAAGAAAGACAGTCACATCCCAGAAAGGGAAATCCTCTGAACCTACTCATGCGAAAACGACGCCCGACGCATTTCTCTAACGCCGAAAATTCCCACCCCATTGGATTTGCAAACACATCAAACAAGTCGAACCAGAGACAAGACGGCGACAACGCGCGATAGGAACAGTATCTGCAGGAGGGAGATACACGTACATATGGAATCAAAATTCAAGGGTATCATTAAAATCGTTTTTCCAAAAAACGGGTAAAAACGCAAACAAAAAACAAAACAAGAAAGAACACAACTTTGCGATGATCAAGAAAGAAAAATCAAAATTAATCCTCCGCCGCCGCCACAAGCGAGCAGATGAAGAAGATGATCTCATTGAACGGCACGCGATCCAAAATCAAAGAGACGGAACGAAGAACCAACAACGACAACCACTCATCGCGAATTCAAATGCAGAACCGACCGCGCCGCCATGCCCCCATCGATTGCTACCGAAACAGACAGACAGAGAGAGATAGAGAGAGAAACGGCTGAGAAGAAGCGATGAAACGCACTCACCGATTCGACTGGTCACCGCCGGAAGCGATCGATCACGAGATGAGCAAAATGGAGAGCTCGATTCGAGCGACGAAGCGGGAGAGCTAGGGTCTCTCTTTCGTCGAAGCTTGCGGGAGGGGAGAAACGTCTGTGAGAGAGGTTTAAGAGGGGGACTAGGAAGGTGGGGCGGCTTCGGGTGCGGCGGCGATCCACGGGAACGGGAGGGGCGTCGCCAGCCGTTCGATCCGTCCGATCGCTAGCAGGGAAAGAATAGTCAAAGGCTTGGAAAAAGGGACGCGGGCCCCACGGAGACCGGTGGCGGTTTTTTTGACGTTCGACGGTGCGTCACGTGGAGAGTGATTTTTGCCGGTGCCCCCGTGCTTCGGAGATACGAGGACCTCACGCGATTTCGCCACGTGCCGCCAGCAACAACAAAAAAAAATTGCTCCCGTCAGATGGGGACCGCGCGAGTCTCACGAAATTTTAACGGCGGAGATTACGACCGGTCAGGACGATGTATCGCTCTTGCGTTGGGCGACCCTTAGTGATTGTGGGGCCATCTCGTCGTGACAGTGAAAACAAAGCACTTGGCAAGGACAATCCTTATGAGTTAAGTTAGAGGAGAGATGCACTAATAGTAAAAAAATGTTAGATTTGAATTATGATCGACGCGAGCGAGGCTGTCACCACGACTTTATCAAGATGCAAGTAAGAATAGAGCTACTATTATTAAATGACAAGCACAATTGAATTTATCCCGAACAAATTAGGGCTTCCTAAAATTGAGGAGAGATTTGGGTTTTGACCTATACAAAGAGATGTCAGATCACTTTGGACTAAATTCTCTACACCATGGGGCCATCGAGTGGTGGGGCATCGTACTTGGAAGAATATTCCTTCAAATCTTTTAAAATTGCCTCATTGACTTTCAAGAATGAATTCTCCTTTATATAATAAAAATATAGTAACATCATACCATAATGCCAACATATGATATTCTTGGGAATTTCGTTGGATAGCACGATATATGGTCTGATTTCAATATGTAAGCTTTTTTATTTATAAAAGGATCGTCTTCGACCTGCCAAACCAGTGGCCTCCGTGGACAAGCACAACGGTAGCCACGAACCCATCAAACTCCTGGCCACGCCTACAACACTTGCCTACGCTGCCATTCGTTGGCCACCTCACCGGGCCAAAACCTTCAGGCTGAACGCTGACAGATAAAGAAAAAAGGATCGTATATCTACATGCTTTTTATTTCTTCTTAAAGCGTGCCTTGGGAGTTAGAATTTATACGCTTTCCATAATCGTTGACCGTAAAATCATTGCACAAATTGCTCGGTCACTTATGGACAACATCATAATCTCAACCCAATGAGCCCATAGTGCATCTATTCCGAGCGACACTTTATGTTGCAGATCATGCTCGATTTCATATTCATATAGAGTTGTAGAAACTAAATTTATAAATTGAAAAAAAAAAAAAAAAAAAGGTCTCAAAATGGATAAAAAATAATGTTTTCATATTCTTTCTCTATCTTCCGTCCGAGGAATTACCATTGTCATGGCGGTGATGGTATATATGCTTGGTTTGAACGAGCCGCTTCTAATGTGTAAAAATGGATCAATATGAATAGGACATATGGCCTGCATGTTAACCGGTCAGCATGATTTTGTGACGCCCACTATCACTTGCACTGGTTTCTACTCAAGGGAAATATACGAAAGGAGGAAAGAAAGCCATCGAAGAGACAATGATATATTTGAGATCCAACAAAGAAATCAACTCGAAGCAACTATTCATTAGCGGCAAATTTGCCACAAAAAAGAAAGAAGTTTGCTCACGCCTATAAATCACATTGTCATTTTACACAGTTCCCATTATCTCATTTAGGATTGGAACCTGACTCAAATTTCAACATATCGTCTCGGATTTTGACCATTCACATTTGCAAACTGTTTAGCTGCCATACCTCCATAATGTGGCAGCGAGAAATTTCACTTTCGCGGCAAATTGAAGAGACGATACAACTTGCTAACTAACAAAAGCCCAGGAAAGATGTTAACAAACATCAAAACCTTGGAGTCTTTGTCAAATATGGCTAATTCAGATATTAATTTAGAATAAGCGAGGAGAACAATGCAACTTGCCAACCACCGGCCGTGGTGGCTTCACTAGATAAGGCTCTACTGATCCTCAACGAAGAGGTGAAGGGTTCAAAACCTAGGGGAGGCACTAGGTGTATTAAGTGTGACTCAAGGATGGTAGGTTCTCCTGCTTAAGTGTCACATGGGGGTTTACGGCGCGACTCCAGTACAAAAAAAAAAAAAAACAATGCAACTTGCCGACTGACAAAGGCTCAAGAGAGATGTTAACAAACATCAAAGTCTTGGAACATTCGCCGAAATATGGCTAATTCAGATATTAACTTAGAATTTAACAAGTCATGATGTATTAAGCTAGACGGATATACACAATGTGAGAGCTGCAATATTAAGACACCCAAGTTATCATTACAGGGTGGTTGTATAAATTGGTTGCAAGCTACTCCTTCAGGCAACTCATATTTATTTTTGAGGTACAGGTTATGATCCAAATGATTAAAAGGAAGAATTGGAGTAGGAAATGCACATAAGAAGGGTTGTCAACTGGGAATTGTTAAATGGAACATGTTTCTCTTTCTTTACTATGTCACGTATTACTTTGCTTAGGCCAAACAAACCTGTATTGATTTACCACTAGTCATCTACAAGTCACTTTGTCTATACATTGCAGATATTGGAGGAGACTGAGCTAGAAACAATTCCGTTACTATGTTATTATGTTCACTATTATGCTACACTATTATTTGTCTGCCCTAAATTTTCAAAAGACGAAGTTTTAAGATGACAAAATTATTCGTCTATTAATCTAGAGGATTAGAGATAGTCAAAATTGTTTTCTTGATTATGAAAAGAAATGGCAATAAACAATTGATTTTCTCCTTACTGAACTAAAAATATTTCTTATTTTACTTTCGAAAACAGAAAGCATCGTTCGCACTCTGAAATCCTATAGAGTATTAGAGAGAACCAATGTTTAGAGAGAAACTTTCAAGAATGCTTGTATTGCTTGGATAGAATAAAATGAAAGACGGCACCCTATATATATATACACGCAAACCTCTTTTTATGACTATAGATTTACAATCCGATCTTATGGTTCAGATGAACGGGATTGCAATCAAAGACGAGCGATTTATGACCCCAGAGTCATGCGCTTGTATCCTCCATACTTCTTGCGAATAATGAGCTGCAAAAATTGTGCACCCAAATGCCTCTTAGCTTTGCCAAGTTACCCCTTGCACTTCCATATATCTTTTACCAACTCATAGAGAAAAAATAATAAAACTCAGTTTCTACCGTGCCATATGACACAAACCCCTCATGCCAGATTCAAATTCATTTAATTTCTTGTTGTGTAAATGAATCAAATCGAAAAATGCTGACTATACTGGCGATACCCATAATGCGTGATATGATTCCTCTTATAAATAGGATCAATGCTAGTTTTAAAACTTCATAATTAAACTTCATAATCACAAAATTGAAAAAGAAAAGAAAAAACTTATGGTTGGTATCAACAGGTTTTGATTTTGTATTATCAACATAATTGCAACTTAGGAAGGAGACACCAGAGTTGGGAATTCCAATCTGCTTTGGAATTAGATTTGCTTGGTCGTGATAGAAGATATAAGTAGTAAAATTAAGTTATCTCGAACTTGCAATTTATAAATAATATTTGGTATGGCCCTTGTCATTGTTATTGTTGTTATTTTCATCGTCGTCGTCATCTTTTTTTGAGTACATTATTTCTATTTTTTATTATTAAGATAGGAACCATTTGAATACATTTTGATGATACATCATTGAACTTGTTTTTAGTTTACTTAAAAGTTTCTTAATTAAAAGCAACGCAAGTAATATATATCTACTAAACATCATTATGATTACACAACGTTTATCATGTCCGGCTGCTAGATGAATTCATATATTTTGGTAATTCCATAAACCTATCGATTGCAAAATGAGATACAAATTAATAAGAATGGAATTTCGGGACAACTTTTATTTTAAGTGATTTTGAAGATAACCTTGAGGAGTCTTGATTAATTCCATTATAAGGAAGAAAAAAAATGCACGTTGTTAAATAGAAGAGATAGTGATTTTTTTTTTTTTGTGCGTTAATAATTCTTATTTTCCTTTACCAAAAAAAATAATTCTTATTTTCGAATTTGCTAGGCCAAATTTTTCCTTTTGATGACCATTTTGGATTTCTAGGACTGGAGAAGCTACTCATAAGGTCAAAAATGAGAACCGGCGCAAAGATTGAAGGGCAATACGGTCATTTCGTTATCCTCAAACAGTGTAAAAGAGCTAGGGTTTCGCTCTCTTCTCCAACCCGATAGACCTCCGCCGTCCTGCTTCCTCCGCCGCCGCCGTCGCGATCTCAGGTGCGACGCTGCTACCCTTCGAGCCCCTCGTCCTTCTGCCAATCGCATGTTGTTGTCGGTTTCTGATGAATTCGATCCTGTTCTTGCTTTTCCGCGGCTGAGTTTCGAGTAAATTGAGCTTGGATTATTAGGTTGGCAGATGTGGTTTCATGATCTTGTCGCCGAATGCTTCGTGCACTGTTCTCGTTAGTAATGATCAAGCGCTGCTGCTGTTTTACATCTTTGTTCATGGAAATTACTTGAGCGTTTACTTAATTTGTACAGCTTGAAATGGTGGATTCAAGCCTTGATTCTTTTGAGGTATTCTGGCGGGTTTAGGAAAAACGGAATCGTGTCCCGCGTTTGTTGTCGTGCTATAATCTGTGTTTGCGGTGGTTTTGTGCGTACCCAGATGATTACAGGGCAGCTTTGTTGCCCGTGTGTGGTCGCCCGGTGTCGTGTGACTAGACCGAAATGACCCGCGACATAGAGCTGCTTAGTTTTCCCGTTTCTTTTTTCCTTTTTGTGAGGTTGTCTTGAGAATGCCTGCCCCCTTTATGGTCGTGATGGCTTAGTTATGAGTTGTAATAATTCTAGATCATAACTATGACTAAATTTATGATTTATAAAGGGCGATGCTATTTCCATCCCTTGTATGATTAAATCCACCCAATCTTCACCAAAAAGACACAATTACCCTCTTCATTTAATTGCGATTTAATCGGTGGTCCCAAATTTATTTACTTTCCTTATTTATCCATTACTTAAGAATTTCATATGTTTAGTTTTGTATATGGCAGATTTTCTATATCTCACAAAAGGTCTCTTTTCCTTACTTTGAGTAAGATAAATTTACACGGAGTATTAACCGTGCCTCAGAGATTAACTTGTAAATCTTTCCATGGAGTATTAACCGTGCCTCATAGATTAACTTGTAGAGTGTATATTAATGCCCTTGTTTTCTGGTTTTTCATTTTTAATTCTTCCAATGGGATTCAACTATTCTCTACATGTTACGTCTGTCTTCCAACAATTTGGTCCTCACAGTGGGTATCTACTCTTCATAGCCATTGCTTTAGTAAAAGTTAATTTTTTGCAACATACAGACTATATGCTAGGCTATTGAAAGCCAGTACTTCATACTCTCTTTCTGGGTTCTTGTGTGTGGGTAGCTGCTATTGTTGGTGCCTTTTTCTTTGCATCAACATAGATACACGTTGACTTACTTTAGTTAGCTGCACACCTGAAGTATCCTTCTCCCCCACCCTGTTCTTTGCTTAACTTTTTCTTCCTATTTATACCAGTTTGTCAATTAAGAGGATTTGAAACTGTGCAAAGAACAGACCTGCAAACATGAAGAAAATGATAGCCCTTGGTTTTGAGGGGTCAGCCAACAAGATTGGCATTGGGGTGGTCACTCTTGATGGCGATATTTTGTCTAATCCACGTCATACCTACATCACTCCTCCTGGACAAGGCTTTCTTCCACGAGAAACTGCTCAGCATCATTTCCAGCATGTACTTCCTTTGGTCAAAGAAGCTCTGAAAACCGCCCAAGTGACTCCTCACGACATTGACTGTCTTTGTTATACAAAGGGTCCGGGCATGGGAGCCCCTCTGCAAGTTTCTGCTATTGTCATTAGGATCCTTTCACAGCTGTGGAAGAAACCGATTGTTGCTGTTAATCATTGTGTGGCACATATTGAAATGGGCAGGATTGTGACCGGTGCTGATGATCCGGTTGTGTTGTATGTAAGTGGTGGAAATACACAGGTCATTGCTTACAGTGAGGGAAGGTATCGAATTTTTGGAGAGACTATTGATATTGCTGTTGGAAACTGCTTGGACAGATTTGCTAGAGTCTTGACACTGTCCAACAATCCTAGCCCTGGATACAACATTGAGCAGGTATGTTACCAGCAGTGCACATGAAGGTCTCTGGTTTGTTCAACTTTAAGCATTAAACTTGATGTTAAATTGTTGGACTTGTGGCCTTTTGCTGACCTTCAGTTATTTCATTGATGTTAGGCCTGGATTTAGTCAATTGTTCTGTCATGTATTTGGGACTTTGGTTTTGGAGGATAACGCATTTTAGTCATTTGAACACATGAAAAAGATAACAATGTACATCTAGTGATTTTGGAAATATCTTACAAAATGTGGATGGAAGCTTTGACAAAAATCTTTTGTATTTGGATCTCATTGAAAACTCGTTGAATGGAATATGACAGCATTAACTGATCCTTATAGAGGGCTGCAACTGGTAGAGAAAGGGTCTCATCACTGTGATTATTTGTAAACGTTATATATGTTATTACGGTGGGTATTATATGTGATGCGTGATGGGGTGATACATTGGATGCCCCCGCATCAATATGGTTCACAATTTTGTATGCATCATTCCCATTATTGAGTTAGGATCCCACTCTGTTTGCCTAATATTGTGGATTCGTTGATTATCTTGTTTTGCCTTCTCTAAAATGGGCGTAGTTTACTGTTGTTTTCCTTGTGTTGTTGCTTTCTCGCTAAACCCTTTCATATCATGAGAATGGAAGTACCTTCTTCCTCCTGTCAACTGATACGCCTCTTATCTCTACTAGCTTGCCAAGAAGGGAGAACAATTCATCGATCTTCCTTATGTTGTCAAAGGGATGGATGTATCTTTCAGTGGAATCTTGAGCTTTATTGAAGCTACTGCTGAAGAAAAGCTTAAAAATAATGAGTGCACCCCTGCAGATTTGTGCTACTCTCTACAGGTAAATTGGACTTGCATCCATCTCTAAAAATTAGCAGTTTTTACTAGCTTAACTGCATCTCTGGAGAGTCGCCTTTGTTCCGACAAAATATTTGAGCTGAGATTAAAGTTTTTCTTGATGCTTTATGTTGTAGGAAACACTTTTTGCAATGCTCGTGGAAATCACGGAGCGGGCAATGGCACATTGCGACAAGAAAGATGTTTTGATTGTCGGCGGCGTGGGTTGCAATGAGCGGTTGCAAGGGATGATGAGAGTTATGTGCTCGGAGCGAGGCGGCAAATTGTATGCAACCGACGATAGGTACTGCGTTGACAATGGTGCTATGATTGCATACACCGGACTCCTCGCTTATGCTCATGGGACATCAACTCCATTAGAGGAGTCGACTTTCACCCAAAGGTTCCGCACGGATGAGGTGCACGCGATCTGGAGGGAGAAAGAGGAATTGAAGAAAGCGAATGGTGCTGCAGGCTAGATGAGATGCCTAGATTAGTTTACGCAGCCGTATATAGCAGAAGAGACTGAAAGTATATAGCAGAAGAGACTGAAAGTATATAGCAGAAGAGAGACTGAAACTAGGATTCCTATTTAATGCAGCAGCCTTTAATTACAGAAAGAAATGCTGTTTATTAATGCAGGATGTTTACTTTAGCTTTTTGCACTTAAGTGATAAAGAATTATTCATTTTGACTGGGAATTACTCCAAATTGTAGTTACTTTTTTTTTCCCTGAAAACATATCTAAGTACAACGTGCCTCGTCCAGCCTGGAGGAGTCAAAAGCAATATATAAGCAGTTGTCAAAAATCTAAAGCTCCGATGACAAATAAATTATTTGAAAAATATTTTTTTAAATTGATAAATTATATTGCTTAAAATAAATAATTAATAAAAAGGGTTTTTATTATTATTAATAAGTTATGTCTAAATATTTTCATAAATAATAAAAAAATTATTTGGCATTTTTAAGAAATGCAAACGATCACTTTTCAAAATATTTATTTTTTGAGAAATAAATGCATTCTAGGAAGTAACATTAAAATCCCACGTTCAAAACCTTGGGCAGCCCACCTTGACGGTACTAGTAAACCATGTGAAAAATATCACAACACAAATTAATTTTATTATGACGTGGAGGGCACATATCACTTAATATTTTCTCCTTGCAAAGAGACAAATTAGGACTTCAAATCACTTTGGACTGACTTCTCTATGCCACGGGGCTAATTGAGCGCATTATTAACTGGTGGGGTATTGTACTTGGAAGAATATTCCTTCAAATCTTTTAAAATTGTCTCGTTGACTTTCAAGTATGAATTCTCATTTATATATTAAAAATATAGTAACATCATACCATGAATGCCAACATATGATGCTCTTGGGAATTCCGTTCAATAGCACGAAATAGCACGATGTGTGGTGTGATTTCAATATGTAAACTTTTTTATTTATAATATGTTTGATGTAGATTTTTTTTATTATTAAATTATGATGATATCATATCTTCTTCTTTTTTCATGTACTTTCAAGGAAATAGACAATACTTACTCGAAGGCATCTTGCACTTTAAAACCTCAATATTACATAATACCCACAAAGCGTGCAGGCACATGGAATCATTCTCACAACTTTCGGTAAGTTAAAGACGCACTGGCACAAAAAATATATAAATTTCTGTTTCTTCACAGTCGGGTATCTAAATTTTAATTTGTCCAATTAGATACCTCAATTTTTCAAATTTGGCTCAATATGACCTTCCTTAAATAATTTACCATATTATGTAATTTTGCTGACTTCGTGGCTTACTTAGCAAAATTAAGGCACAATTGATAACGTGTCTCACTTTTTCCTTCGGTCAAAATAAGGTGGCTCGCTCACTCAGCAAAAATCGTGTTATCTCTATTTTCAAATCGAGTGCTTGGACAATTTTAGTCATCTAATACGTCTCTAGTGACATGACGTCACCTGTTACGTCGAAAGGCCATGTTGGATGCCATTGTAGATAATTAACGGCTATTTAACAGCGATATTGTCCAAGCTGGCATTTTACATCCGCAATTTAACAAAGACCTTACATTGACCCACATTTGAAAAATTGAGGTACTTTTTGAAAAAAAAAAAAAGTTACGTACTTAATTGTAAAAGCAATAAAAGTTCATATACTTGCGGTCTTATACCCCTTCGGTTGATCAAGGATCTGCGTTACTTCTAGTCTGGCGATGGATGTCCTAATGACTTTGGCTTTTTCTAATATACAGTATGGAAACTATGAACTATCATAAAATAATCCTTTCACATATTACACATACATAACAATGGAGCTGCTTCAGCTCCATATCAAGAACAAAAACTAGACCTTATTACTTTTTCATTCCGAGGTCTCTTACGTAGACATTATTATATATTCAACGTGGTTGCTCCACAACTGAACACGAAAATGACTTCGAACATCGTCTGCTTCCTTATCCAGTAGTGTAGAGTGCTTCCTCTCATTTCCTACATATAGTACAAAACATATGACTTAACATTGATTGAAGTGTTTTGTGCAATGATGAGAGTCATGTCGTGTTCCAATGCAACGATGGCCTCATGCCAGCTTGCCTAGCAGTAAATCTATGCATTCTCACAAAGTTTTAGGGTAAGTTTCAGTGAGTGATCCTGCTAAACAAAGGACTCGAGCATGGTCTTGGCTTGTTTGCTTCTATTTTCAAGCTACAATACTTGGCTATCGACCAGTTGCAACGATTGCAACTACCTAGTTGCAATCAAATAAGTGGCTATTATCTATTATTATACTCACCACAGGTACATTTATCACACGTCACACCTTATCTTCTTCATTGCCAGACACATCAATATTGCCGTTGCCCCCTACCCATCATGCCATTTAGACAGATAAAGTCTCACTATCAAAGGAAAAAAGGAGAAGCGTACCAAGGAAGCTTGAATGTATCCTTCCACCAGCCCTGCCTGGAACAGTTTGCAACTATCTTGTCCAAACGGACGATAATTTCAGAAAAAGTTGGCCTCACGACAGACTCTGGATCCCAGCATTCCTCTATCAACCTACACAGTTCCAACATGCCCATGCAATAGCATGCTTGAGAGTTAGCGACCATCAAGAAATCATCCGTGCTCTAGAGAAAAAATACAGTCATGATTATCAGTCATCGCTGATTGATCACCATTCTTAACAACCAAAAGCAGTGGTGTCATGGCCACAGCCCTTTCACCAAATCAAGAGTAAGCAAGGTGGAGGAAAGAGAAAGCTGGTAGTTTCGACTCAGTGTAAATAAGTCAGCCTCAATTTGTAATGTACTTACTCTTTCAAATCAGGAGGGTAGTTTTTAGCTTTGATCTTGAAAGGCGGTCGTTTTCCTTCTAAACATATCATTTTGGCTGCCTCTTCTGGAGAACTCGGATAGAAAGGCTGAGCTCCTTCAATCATCTATGCCAATGTGAAAGCACGTGGTTAACATTTCAGTGGCGGTGACCGATATTAATCATATAAATCTGAGGCATGTGTCAAGCACCATATGAATGCATAATTAACTCACTAAATCAAACAAATATCATGCTTCGGTAAAAGAGCCAAAAACAAATTTGTCTGGCAAAGCAACAGCTTCTGGGAAGAATTATAACTGCGTTTGTGGACATGTTAAACTGCACTGAAGACATTGAACACATGGATGTGTTCAATTTTATCATTGTAAAAGTCCAGCGTATAACATTTACCTCATAAAGAATGAGACCAAAGGAAAATGCATCCACACTTCTATCAAATATTTCATCCTTATAAACCTCAGGTGCCACATATAAACCTGCATAGGACGGATACCATGAGTAAAGCTTGACGAAATCGCATTGGAATCATGAATCCAATCACTTAGAATTGGCATCCAATTCTATTGAATGGAAAAACTATAAACTGGATGAGTAGAATGATAATATCATCACGAGAGGACTAAATTTCTGCATTCACAAAAGACTGGCCTGCATTTTGGGGAAAGATGTTGAAAACTGATAATTTCTAGGAGGAGTTTATCCATCTAGGATCCCATAATGGAAAGTTTTGTTGCTTGATTAGTAACAACACCTTTTTTACAATCCAGCACTCACATAGATGTAAAATGATTTAGTGCTCAAGGAGTCCAACCAAAGATATCAGTATTTGGACTAAATTTTTTTACTATACATCCAAAAGTTCATTTACAACCAGAATTAAATTGCCACAAGGATGCTAGTTTTTTAAGCAGAAAATTTAGTAGCGACATCAATTAAAAAGTAACTTTTTTTCCTGTATCATTTAAGCCTGAATTGGTACTTTTCCGTTGTCATTATATATGTCTGAGCACACTGATTAAGGAATTAATTAGATAAAATAAAAAATTCTAAACTTACGTGACAATTCAGCTTGAGTCCCAGGCTGTGCAAGTTTTGCTTTATCTGGGGATACTCTTGCAAAACTTATCAAACCAAATCCAGAGATCTTTAACTGACCCCCACTATCCAGCAAGATATTTCTGGCACCTTATCAATATTTCAGATATTAAAGCAAAGCAGATCCGAAAAACAAAATCTATATCCATTTCACAACAGTATAATAAATCATCTCGAGCATTTAGTTGTCTTACTTAGGCTTTAAGTCACAGTGGATGATGGGATCTGGTTTACATTCATGGAGATAATTCATACCCCTGAGATTATGGGATCAAGAAAGAGAAGTTTATAAATTGTAATCAGATACACTGTACTACAATAAAAGAGAAAATTATAATACAACCATAATCCTTAAATGCAGATATTATTAGCTTCAGTGAATGTACCTTGCAATATCAAGAGCAAACCGTAGAGCTTTAGGTGGAGAGAGACGCCCTTTCTTCTGAAGATAGCTTCCAAGATCACCCTGAAACACCAATAACAATATGCATAATAGCCATTAGGCAAGAAAGTGAACAGGCTTAACCAAAATAGCTTTCTTGTACTCTTCAAAAAATTGGAGGGAATTTGTGGAAAACCATAGATGCGGCAACGAAAAGTTTCACTATAATAAGAAAGTTCCAAAAAGAATAGATTTTACTGATACTAATAAAGAGGCTCCAATTTAAAGGCACTGAATTTTAGAGTGTCAAAATATATGAAGAAAATTAAGGATTAAAAGGAATCTATGCCTGGGAACAACCTTTTACTGAATAGGAGGACATCCATTCTATAAGCGACACAATAGCCTCACATTCTCATTGTATAAAAGGGTATTAGTCATAATGGACATTAACCCTTGGAATGATTAGTTTTCCTACTTTAGTCGTGAGCATTAGGTTTGGCCCAAATTTTCAGAACTTCTGTTCTTTTTTTCCGTTCCAGTGTTTTAGATGAGGACCTCTCCAGCAGTACCGCTTTGAGCAGTCTCCTCAGTCAAGATAGCTTAAGCAAGAAACAAATTTTGGTTCTCTTTATACTCTTCATCGTGTCCCAGATTTAATAGTATGACATGATTGCTCACCCACTTTAGAACATGGATGCAAGCCGTTCCATTATGAACTTTGGCAGGAGAATTTATTTACTTTCACTGACGACACTCAAGTCCTGACATTTCCTCCCAATTACCTAAGAAGACGATGGAATAAGACACATAATTTACTTACAAAGAAGACAGACACAGCAGCACAAATGCGCCATACATATGAACACAGAGGGGGAGAGAGAGAGAGAGAGAGAGACTCACTTTTGGATGGTACTCCAAAACAATCATCATGGGCATGTTTTGAGTGACAGCTCCAACAAACTGAACCACATTCGGATGTCTCACCTTTTCTAGTAACTCTAACTCATGCTTGAAAGCATTGCTGCTCATAAAATAAATAAATAAAGTTCATTGAAGGCATTTCCAGTCACTACGGAACTAAATCACACAAATTCAAGAATTGCAATGTGTCTCTAGGCACAGAGAATGGTGCTGTAAATTGTGAAAGTGAATACACCTCTTGTGAACTATAGGGAATTTAGTAACGCGCAACAGAGCAACAAATAGAGGAGATCCAGCAAAATAAAATCAAGATGTTCTCTATTCTAACACAAAGGATTTCCATGGCTCAGATTAACAATAGTGGCCTTGCTTTTTAAGACAACAAAGTGCATACTGCAGTTAAGAGCACAGATTAGTTTATTAAGTAATATAAATATATATATGACACACGTACTTCTTAATAGATGAACAATTTCAATAATACTAAAGCTTTATGATTTCAAAGCTAGGTAAAGACATAGTCCTCCTGCTCCTATTTAAGTTGTGCCAATTAACATGCAAGTAAATGATGCACCAACCGGATGCCCAAAAGACTGCAATGAACTGGGGAGAAAATAAAGCATCTGCATTACCATTTTAGACTAAATAATCAGATGACCATAAGTGGAAACTAGCTGAAAAATATGACAATGCGGCAATGTGGTGGAAAAGGCACACATACAGCGATAATGAAGTACTTGCTAGTACATAAGAGGACATCATAATAGTAAACCACATTCCAAATGAAGTGAATAAATGCATGTCATTCGCGTTATATGTTATAACCACAATACATTGTGTAATGAACAAAGAAATATTCTGAGAGTGCAGACAATGATATAGGAACTCACATGGTCTCCGCGTCTGAGTAACTGTCCTTATCCAGTATCTTGACAGCAACCTTTGTCCCATTCCATTTAGCTACTTGATATGTTCCCTGTTTAAAAGGAAAAATATATAAGTACTTGAATAACCAAAATTTCTACCAACAAATGTTCACTAAAGAGATGTCAAGCTAGATTAGCCATGTAAAAGGTAATACTCAAGTTTGCTAAGGGCCCACACGATACACGAGGGTCTTTATAAATAATTTATTGTTGTGAGCACTCAGAATACAGAATACCATCTCGAATTTATGTTCAAGCTGTCCTAACCCAAGATCACTCAAAACATTCTTAATGATTATGCATTTATATTGTTTTCTGAGCAAGATTAGGACATATAGGTAAATGGACCTGAGCCTGCCAAAATAATAGTGGAGGAAAGCAATGTCATGCAATTAATTTAAAAAGCTTCCCAAACTGAGTAAAATACACAAACATAAGTCACAAAAGCATTATGATTTCTGAAGTTACCTAGGTTACATATCAAGGATAGCTCTAGTATCTGAAGTAAAACAGGAATGCAGAAAATATAATTTTTCACACAGAAAATTCTTATGTCGGAATCTATTTTGTCAGACAGAGAATACATAAATTACAACTAAGCTGAGCACTAAGAAAAAAATCCTTACGTCGGAATGTATTTTCTCAGACAGAAAATATTAGCGTATAGAATGTATAAAATGAGAGTAGCAAGGTCATTGATATGAGACCAGTTGGTAAGGTTGACTTTAGTGTTCCAAAATGTTATATGTACAAAAAGGAAACTTATTTTCCATATTGCACATTGCTGTTCGAAGAGTTTATTCCAGTATCTCTGTTTTTAACGTCTTTTGGACAGGAGAAGGTGTTCTGTTGAGTTAAAGGACTTCATATAAGTTTCTTTAACTTGACCATTGTGCTATTAGCCTAGTGGTCTGAATCCCTCTTTGAAGCCGGGAGGTGAGGGGTTTGATCCCTCACCTCACCCCTCACCTCCACATCTCGCCCCACAAAATGATTCTTGTGCAACGATGCTGCTTTGAGATAAACCAATGGCTTTTCTCCATTGTGCAAGCAAGATCCCACCTTAGGGAGAAGAGATTAAAACCTCCCTCAGTATTCAGCTTGGACTTGTCCAGGTGCAGTGGTATGTACCTCGATGCACCCCCATGGGGACTTTACCACAGCAATCGGCACAAGCAAGGACGGTGCAGGTTCTTTCCATGGTCATCCAAAGGAAAATTTGAGTTTCCTTTATTCAAGATTATTTATCTACGACGAAATATGATACAATTTTACATTTCTTCGACAAATAAAACTGATATTTTGAATATAGTCAAATGGGCATAGGTTTTTAAGAAATGGAGCTATTTAAACGTCACCCATCAACTATGGTGAGGAAGAGAAACTTGCCTTTGAAACACCGTCGCCCTTCCGAACCTGAAGTTCTAAAGGATTGAGCTCATATTCTGGAACTTCCCGAGGGTTGGCAACGGTCATGGGTGTTCTTCTTGTTTTCTGGAAATACAGGACAAAGCCTTACGTTAGCATTTTTTTCTGTGGTAGAGACCTCAAGTGATCAGATAGGAAAATAGATTAAATCATACAGGGACTTTGGCTCCACGAGCTTTCAGAATGTTGTATACTTCCGGATTTCCGTAGTATTTCGCATCGGCAGCTGCCTGTCGAGACAAAAAAGATCCTCAATTACGACCGAACTGGAGACAGATTAGTATAAATCACAACATAAAAGTCCGACCCCATTTAAGGCCATTATGATATGCAGTGTCCTCTTCACAATTTAGCAAGAAAGAGCAACTCCCAGTTAATGCTTCGTGTTGGCATTTATTCTTGTACTGTACTGACAAATCTGTGGGATGAAGACTTCCCGATGCATCAATTTCCTCGGCCGTATCCCTTAGCGGAGTACAAATCTTTCCATTCACCTCAAATTTGGTGAGTGAACACGAAACATTGGACCATTGCTCTGCCCTCTCGTTTCCATTTTCAAGCCACAAAACTTACAGCGGAGCAATTGGAAGAATAAAATGGGACCCAATTCTCGCTCGATTGACATGAACAGCCAATACGAAGCAACTAAAACGCTAACAGAGGACAAAATTCATCACCCAAACGCACGTCGATGAGAGGAACAGCAGAGGATGAGAGAAAGTTACCGTGCTGCCCCACCGGTCGCGGGCATCGATGTTGGCCTTCCTACTGAGCAGCAGCTTGACGACCTCGACGTGGCCCTCGCAGGCGGCGATGTGCAGCCCGGTGCGGCCGTCCAGATCGATGCTGTTCACGTCGATCCCTTCGTTCAGCAGGTCCTCCACCCCCTTCACGTCCCCGCGGCACGCCATGAAGAGGAGCTGCATCGTGGAGTCCAGGTTCTCGGGCACCGAGAGCTCGTCGTCCGGGTCGGGGCTCCGCCGGATCGGGTCGAGCGAGGACTGCCGCCCGAAGCTGAACCGCATGTTGTTCCGCCGCGGGTCCAGCGACGACTGCCGCGTGAACTGCCGGCTGAAGCTCCGCCTCACCGACCCCGTCGAGAACTGCCGCGATATCCCCCGCTTCAGCTGCGCAGCCAAATCCATCTTTTTTTTCCCCTTTTTTTTTCCCACCTCCTTCCTTCACATCAAACTCTGCTCCCTCAATTCCAACACCAGCAAAAAAAAAAAAAAAATCCCCTCGAATCGATTCAAGGACAGCAATGACCGGAGAGAATCGACCTAGCCGGAATGCACGGTTCGGGGCCCGCGCGCGGCATACGCGGAACGCGACATGCACTCACATCACGCGCGGGAATCGACAATGGCGCTCGGGCCGCAGCAACCCGAATCGGCGGCGGCGGCGGCGGCGGCGGCGCGGAATCGAGAGCTAGGAGGAGGCTCTCGACATCGAGCGAAGAGGAGGAGGGAGAGGCATCAAGCCATTGCCAATTCGCATGCAAAGAATAGAGAGAGAGAGAGAGAGAGAGAGAGAGAGAAGGGGGACGAAGATGGTGGTGGGATCGGAGCGAGAAGCGTGGCCAGAAGAGAGAGAAAGAGAGGAGAGAGAAAGGATGGTCTCCACAGAGATGCGCGAGAGAGACGGGGGAGGAAGAAGAAGACAGGGAAGCGAGAGCAGCATGGGCGTTTATTTATATATAAAAAGGCAAAAGGAGGGGAGAGAGAAAACGCGGCAATTTTTGGTTATGGAAATGAAATGTACGGGCTGGCTTTTTCTTCTTCTTTTTTTTTTTTTTTTTTTGTTTTGTTTTTGTAATTTTTCTTTTTATATTTGTCTTTTTGAACGCGTGTTGGGATGCGCCAATGGCCGATGGAGCAATCCGTCTTTGAGGAGATTTTGCCGGGGTTCCTCTTTTTCTAAATATACCGCATACCTTTTCGTGACATGATGTGACGTGCCACCACCATTTTAAAATTCATTCCCGGAGGACGCCGATCCCTAGTCCTAGTAGCACGTGAAAATCCCAAACTAATAAATTCATTACGAATTAGTATTGTTATCATTAAAAATTCAAAATCAATTCATCTATAATGGTATACGAATTTTACTCTATATTTATCATAAATGCATCAGTTTGTGATTTTTTTATATTAATTCAATTTCACAATAATTAATGAAATGTAAATTTATCATAAATATATCAATTTGAAATTTTTGCTTGATTGATTATATTGAGGTGCCCGATTATTATGACTGATTATATGGAAGATTCTCGAATAGTTATTTAGGGCAATAATGATAGCCATTTTATATTTGAGACCAATTTCTGACAAGAAGTAAATTTTTCTATTTTTACTTTCTACATGAGTTTATGAGAAAAAATACGTATTTAATAATAATACAAAATTTCTCCCTCCGGAGTGATTAGCAACAATAACTAACAGCCAATGGAGGGGCCAATGGACTACTATCATGAGGGAGTGATGAAATTTTTTTTTTTTTCCATTTTGTTACAAAAATAGAAACGTTGACAATTTTTATTTCTCATTTATATTCCAAAACTATTTCTAAATTAAAAATTTGTTCCAAAAATAGAAAAGTGAAATTATGTTATCAAATGGATTTATGTTCCAAATATGTTTTTGGGAACAAAAAAATTAGAAAGATAGAAAAACGAAATGGTTATCATTTACGCCCTTAATTTCTTAAGGACATCGTTTGATCACCTTGATCAACCTATCATAAAGAAATAAATCGTATGGTCTTACGTAATTCACTTTCAAAGCATGATTTTTCTCCTCTTATGAGGAAGGTTTTGTGAGGCAACAAATTGATCGGAAGGATGGTCACATGGTACTTCGTACAAGGCCTGTGGTCCTCGACATTAATCAATGCTACTCAACACTCGTACTTGATTTAGTGAAAGCAACATGAGGCGGCCCAAACTTTAATTTAAATCGTCACTTGGCTTATCCAGAATTATTTCAGTGGGGTGATATAATATGTAGTCGTCATTTGAAATTCCATACGCCAACAAGAATCAATGCTTCCTCGATTATTAGGGGTTGGCGATTTCAAATTATGTTCAAGTTCTACGTGAATTTTAGAATCTACCTGTCAAAATAAGTTTCTCAATTTTTAGAACCTAAAACTTACATTACATACTTAGGAATGTGGAACCTACCTAGTCACAAGTTCAAAAATCAATTATATAGTCCACTCAAGTTATACCTATATTTTTAATTGAACGAGTGATCATAATTTGTTACAATTTACTAATCACAATTCAAACTATATTAACAAAATAAATATTTTAGTTATGGATATGGCCAAAGATGAAAGCTCAAACTAATTACAAATTACCAAAAAGAAGAAAGACGCTAAAACTTATTCTAAGTTTTAAATTTCCAGTTTTATTTAAAACTTATTTATCAAAACGGGTTTCAAATTTTTTAAAACCTAAAATTTATCATGCACGTGCTAAAATTAGGAATCATGATTATTGCTCTTACCGATTATGACCTAATAATTCGAGTTGCCGAAAGGGCCCCAGAGAAATGTACGGGGTCGGCTTGCGTGAGGGTTTCATTTGCTTGCAATTTGGGTCGAAGACGTTGATAATTGCACGTTGACTCCGAAGCTACGCACCATCGTCACGAGTTGTGAAATTCAAGGGGCGCGTCGGTCGAGGATATTCAGGCACTCTGTCAGAAGGATCCGGTTTTTTCGAACAGAAAACAAACCACTTTTTATTTTGTAACATACATCTAAATAATAATTGGACATAATAATTGGACATGAGCAAATCCTTAAGAGACTCTAATCACCAGAAAAGTTTGGATAGAAGTCCGGGTCTGGGGTCTCGATAAAAATATACCAGCCGCATTGATTTTCCCGTAAAATCACACCCCCCTTACAAGGGGTTAACCAAGAACTTGAATTATTATCTCCTTCCCGATTGAAACACGCCCTACCCGTTTCATAATTTATGCTCTCACAACGATGCATTAAAATTTACTAGAATATTGAAGAAATTCAGTATAATTGGACAAAATTGATTAACCGTCTATTAAGTTATTCACATCGCATGCATATGTACTTTTTGTTGTAAAAAAAATTACAAATTCGATATAAATACATATTTTGTCATGTGTAGACTCGCAAGATAAGTTGCCAATCTTAATAAATCCTTATATTTGGGAGAGAAAAAATGTTAGTTTTTCATATAGTCAAGCCTTTTTTTTTTTTTGTGGAAATTTATTATCAACTTTGAGAAATTTACTCATTTGAGATAAGTTGAAAATTACCTTTTCTTAAACAAGCTCACTAATCAAATAACAAAGACACCACTCATTAAATGATGAATACTAATTTTTACGGTATGTAATATTTTCAACGACAGCGAAAAATTACTTTTTTCACCGTTTGCAAACTTATCCAATGAAAAGTTATCGATTGCGTGAAAAGAGTTGCTAATAAAAAGTAGATCAAAATTTAGTTCACCAGGATATATGACGATGTGGCAAAAAGTCTTCTTCATGGAAAAGTAAAGTGTAAAATAAATTGATGAAAATCTCTACTCTAATGGGGAGGGCGTATTCTCAAATGAATATAACAACCAACCGTAATGGTTACGATAAAAAAAAACCCGCTACTTCCAAACATCTTCCCTTATTTTCATCTTATCGACTTAAGTATCGAAAGGCTCAACAAACTGGAAAAAAAATTTAAAAAAAAAAAGATAAAATTGAAAGGCTCTTGATGATCTTCTATTTTCGTTGTGAAATCGCGAACTTTTATTGACTTCGTGAATTTTTATTGACTTAAAGCATCGAAAGGCTTTTGATGAGGAAGTGGAATCCTCTCGAACCAAACGATAATTGTCAAAAAATAGCTCAGCATGCCTTAGAACACATGCACCAAAGACGTAGCCATCGTTGAGTCACGATTCAAGAGGCTAATCATGGGTGGATTTACTCTATAGCTGGAACGTGGGGATTGGCCCCGTTGACCTTGACTTTACTTGCTAACAAAACCAAAGTCCATGTACATGACAAATAAGTTTTGTCCATATTAATTTGGATGTTTGATAATGTCGAATCTCCCTTGTCCGAATATTTGATGATTGAGAAGAGATGATCGAGAGTTGAGAATAGATATTTGCTTGCTTCTTGGCTGGTATTTCATCTATGAGTTCCACACTTCAGGATTTTATTGATATATATCTTCGGAAGTTGGAGTCTAGTCATTGTCGGTGTTATAACAATCGAGTCTGTCATTTTTTCAAAATTTAATGACCTATTTGAATGGATTTGATTATCACTGGATGATAAAATAAGATAAATAGCGAAACAAAGCCAAACGATACACATGCCTTACAATACCTTAGTTCTCTAATCAATTTGTGACAATGCCAATTGGAGTTAGGATTTCAATTGAAGCTATTAGTCCCATTTCGTCAATTTAAGGCGAGGAAAAAAAAAGTCAACGATGTCATTTTTACACTCTTTTGTTGATTGGAATATTCCATCAAGCTATGTTGTTGGATTTGTCGGCAAAAGAAATTGTCCACTGTATTCATGTAAATGATTTTTAAAACTTATTGCAGTTAAATAGTTGAAAGAACATAATTATGACATTTAAGTAAACATCATACGAAAATTATGATATTTATATTGTTTTTTTCCGTACTAATGTGTCGGTCACAAATAATAATCAAGAAGAACCACTTGCGCCAGACTCCTTTAACTTATGAAATGGGCAACTAGAGTGAGGTGGGCTTTCTTTTTTTTATTTTCATCTTTTTGGATCGTTCAATTTGAGTAAGGTTGAAGTAGTAGCATTCGATATTATAAAGAAAAAAGTAATATTCGATAGCCGAGCATCTAAGAAAGGGGCGTTTTGGACAATCAATGTCAGACAAGAGCCACATGATATGTCCATGTCGGTAAAGGCGTGATATCTTTTTTCGTTTTTTTTTCTTTTTTTTCTTTTTGGGGCTATTAACGTGATCTTTGTCGTGTTGACCCCGAAAATCTCCATCTGGAAATTACTGCACACCTTTGTTTCGGAGAAATTAAGAACTCTATTTTCATTCCATTTTTTAGAATTTATTTACATGGATACCGACATCGAAATACTATATTAATGCATCGAGTGCAATCAAATGTCGCTTTCGAATATGTTTGTCTCGGATCGGCAAGTCCCAATTGACCGGGTCTTGGAGGCTGAGGAGTTGCATTCAAGCGTGTCACAGATAAGACCCGGCTGGAATTCGAACAGAGATGTTCGCCAGGCCACACGGTTTGTTGCACTGGACAGACGCCGATGGTTGTCACCGATCGACATTGTACGATGATGTGGATGTGACGGAGAATCGGAGATGATGTACGTAGTGGTGAGCATGGTCCTCAAGGTCAGTTTTGAAAAATTAGAGCCGAGAATTAGCCATTGATCTATCTTGAAATCGGACACCGCTGAATTCCATGTATTCAGTGTAACATTCTCTAGCAAGCTAAAGTAAAGTTGAAAAAGGAAGAACTTCCCTATTATTAAAAGAACAGTAAAAAGATTTGGTTCGTATTGATTGTGAGTCAGTGGGCGTTGAGTTTGCGATTTGAGGTCATGAGTGACATGGAGAGATGATTTAGAAGAGGTAAGAGTGAGACGAGATGAGACGAGTACTCAGTCATGAGTGTTGAACTTCATATTATGGATTTGAGAGTTTTCATTTTTGTCATTTTTTTTTGGTTGATTAGGAATCGGATCACTACCCACTCGTTCCAATAAATAGGAACTGAGAACCGTTGAATTCTAGTCTAGTTTGGTCTAGTTTTGGATGGTCTAGGGGGTTTTCGGTTCCTTTGCACACTCCTAGATGTACACAAATGCATAGCTGGGCAAGAGCATGTGATTTTTCGCTTGTTGATGCCGCTTGACATGGAGGAGGCGACAAGCGACCATGTCGTGGAGGACGACACAATGGTGAAGAAGAAGGGACGAGGGCGACGACCATCGCTACCCGATGGGGAGGTCGGAGGAGCTATGAGGAAAAGATTGGTAGGAGTTCTGGCCGGAGCATTGCCGGTGGGATGCAGAGGTTGGCGGCGAGAAGTGGGGAGTCGTCGGGAGGGACGCGCTTGCGTACTCCGTGTTCTAGGCATGGTTAAGGGTTTGTTGGAGAAGAAAATGGCGTTCCTATGGATGATGAGAATGGTGGCCGGCCGACATGTTCCGACAGTTAGGGTGATTCTCGTGACTAATGTTCATTTCATACTTGACGCGATGGAGATCTGTTTGGCCTTTTGGTCTTTTTACACATGCTAAACTTTTGTATCTCTGTTTTTCCTTTGTTATTGTTTTCTCAAATTTGCGAAATGCTTAATTGTTATGTCTATAAAAATGTAAGTTATGTGAATTGATTTGGGTTGTATATGGGTTTGGGCTATCTAAACTGCACCCGAATTTGACCCGATCCACTTATTTGCCACAACTACTCTAGCTAAAGCATTTGAATGAGGGTAGGGCTGTCAAATGGATGGGTGGGATCCAAAGCAATCCATTCCAAATTAATCAATTTACATGCAATGCAAATCTAATAATCCATACCCGATCTAGATCCATTTTTAGCAACTTTTTCTTCAAATTATTATATTTGAAGAATGGGTAGTTTTATGGATCAACTCGTTAAATTAATTGAGGGAGCTTCAGGATTTGGTTATGGACAGGAACGTGCATGTGCAGGCGAAGAAAAAACATTTGAAAGGAAATAATTATTTGTAGAAATTGTAGCTAAGTCAACTAGTGCTAACAATATAAAGTCAACAAGAACCAAGAAAGATAATGAGCGAAACCTTATATTTAAATAAGAGGTGCTATAAACTCTCCAAGCCTCCGAGCCCACTCGAAGATGAAAAGGGCTTTTCTGGCAAACTCGGTCCAATCTATAATTAGCATTCCCTTCTTATATGCAAAAGTATTCAGTGGTCACATAATATCACGTCCTAAAAAGTTGGGGGAAATTATCAAAAAAATCATAAATCTATTATAATTGTGTCCATTCAATTATGAACTTATTTTTTGATTAATTTAATCATAAACTTTTTACAATTGTGTTAGTTTACAATCTCGACCAAAATTAACCTGGTTGGTACTGACGTGGACCGGCGACAATTTTTTTAATAATATATATTTTTTTCAAATGATTTTTATTATTTTTTTCAAAAGCACCAGTACTAACTCGAAGGCAAGAGACGAAGGCATCACAATGGCAAGAGGGCAAAGCACCACCGCTCAATCCACGGACCAATCCACGGACCATATCTGGGTCCGTATCCTCTCTGTTGTCCCAGCCGATTGTTGCAGCAAAACGAGATGGAGGTAGCCGGACGGCGAGAAGGATTCCTGCGCAAGGTCATATCGAGCTCCAGATCGAGATCACTGCCGAGAACCGCTCTGAGAACTCCATGTCCACCATAACTGGGTTTGCGAGAAGGAACAAGTGCGTGGAGTGGTGGCTACGATACCCTCCCCATCGCCCTCATAGATGCTCTCAAAGTCGGAGGCAATGGAGAGGAAGAGGCTGTCGGTTTCTCAATCCATTTTGACCCATTTATAGTTTATTTCTTGGACCCAATTAAACCTGTTTGTTAAATATCATCCCACCCATTTATGACCCGGCCAATCAAATACGAGTAAATGAACAAGTTTTGGACCCATTTTGCCACCTCTAAATGGGGGCATGGAAAAGAATGCACAAATATTCTTAGGACCGTTTGGTTCGGCTTTTAGAATGCATTTGCAATACCTTTGGATGAACGGAGTTTTCCGAAATGAAATATCATTTAGTAAAATTTGCATTGAAATACAACTTTGGCTAAAATACCGTTTGGTAAAATTTGTATTTATAAATGACTTTTACTAAATTAAAAAAACAAAAAAATATTTGCATTTTTTTTTTGAAGTCCAACCACTGTTTTGCCGGATCTGGCGGCCAAATGGCCAAATTTGGCCCTCAGATGTTCGCCGGAGTCACCCGACCTTTGGCACCCGCCCGGGTCGCACGATTTAGCCATCGCTGCTCGGCTTGTGCGACCCAAGCATCGCCCGAGGTCGTGTGACCCTTAGGTGGTGGTCGCCAGCGCACGCGACCCCTTGACCGGCGGTCGTCGGCCTCCATGCGGTGATTTTCCTCTAAGATGAACAGTAACACTTGCATTCCAAAGACGCAAATTCCCAAAGGACCTCCAAACCTACTTTGTACTAAGGACCCGAGTCATTTGGAAATGCAATTGTATCTCGCAAAGTCCGCCAAAATCGAACCAAACGTGTTTGCATTTGGCCCAAGGGACTTTAAAGTCCCAAAGCCCATTCTCAAAGCTGAACCAAACAGGGTATCGGTGCCATCTGCAGCAAAACCGCATCACAGTGCACGTACATAACCAGCGTGGCTCGAGCAGTGAGCAGCTATACCAAAATCACATAATCAACCGTTGAAAAATTATAAGACAGCAATAGACAACAAACAAGAAACCCTTAATAAGCATATCGATGTTACTACTAGGAACAAAAGTAACCGCATCCCATCCATTTCAGAAAAAAACAACAGGTGTGAAAGACCTGAAAGATAGCCCATTATTCTACTTCCTACGCTTAAGAGGTCCAGTCTTGTACCCGGACTTGCATGGCTTGCCCCATGGTGTCAACGAACCCCTCCCATAGTTCCCGCCACTTTTGCTACGCCCTTCACCTCCTCCATGAGGATGATCAACTGGATTCATAGCCACACCCCGAACAACCGGCCTTCGGCCCAGCCATCTGCTCTGTCCAGCTTTCCTGAGCTTCCGACTCCCATGGCTAGGGTTCGACACCTGACCAATCGTCGCTCGGCATCGAGTATCGATCAACTTCTCGGCTCCTGAAGGCAGTCTCACCATGACATATCTTGAAGTGGGTTCTTTCAAGATCTTAGCACAGGTTCCAGCAGCGCGAACTAGTTTCCCGCCTTGCCCTGGGTTCACTTCGATGTTGTGGATCATGGTTCCGATACGCATGGCAGCAAGCGGCATACAACTGCCGATTTGGGAATTGACGTCAAGATGAAACATTTGATCCATCATCTTCTCACGGAAGGAATGAACATTTGCATCAGCTGCACAAGTCAAGCCATAGCAAGAATAATGAGGAACAGATTATTAAGTCTAGAAAAGCCTAAGAGCATAAACATTTGGAAGCAGAACCTCTTTTTCATGCCTTTCCCATCAACGACATAAAACTCTTTGCAGTTACACTACAGATTCCTCAATGACTATATACATTGTTGAACATTAAGAGCAAATGTTACAGCATTAAGAATAAAACAAGTTACAGGGTATTTTCACATAAACAAAAAGGACCATATAGCATATTAAATATACACAGGACGCTCCAATGGAAAGAATAAGAAACCAGAAGAGACTAAAAACTGAGAGATCCAAGATATGGGGGTGGGCATTTACACCTCCCAAACTCGCCTATACCTATGCGCTAGCCCAGACCCAAGCTTATCCTTTCACTCCCTTGCCAGAAGGCTTAGACTCCAAGAGTTCCACATACCAGACACGTCTGTACCATTGTTTTTGAAGGATTCAAAGGCCCTCAAAATCTAAAGGTGACTAATCATGCAGAATATTCATCATTCAGACCAGAGTATAAGAGTGTCTATTGATCTAGAACACCAAAATAACTATAAGGACTTGCCAAATGCTCCACTCCATAGACAATGATCCTCCAAAGCTAAGATCATGCAAACAAGTCATCACATATGAGAAGCACAACTTAGATGAACATAAAAAGCGCAGCAGTCAGCAACATTCTAGCCCTCACACTGAAAAGGACATCATTACCAGATTTGACTGAACATTTTTCTCCTTATGTGCACATTTGACCAGACAGTTTCGCAGATAAGTCTCCTCAGTGACCTTATTGAGGTTTTCTTCTGCAATTAGAAATTTCGAAAGTTAAATTGTGGAATTATTTAGCCGCTAATGACCTTTCAAGGAATTCGGTATCACTAAACTTCCGAGAGAACCATGAGAAGACACAGTCCAACAAATGAAACTCCACAAACATAGTTCTTCACCAACATCATAAACAACATGATTAACTTCTATTGTACTTTCCTTCAGAAGATGGAGCCACGAGCATCAAACCACCATGCTACTCAACAGCCTAAACCTGAAGCCTCCAAATAAATCCCAACACTCACTCCAAAGAATGTCTCCCATATGCTACAGTTAAACTCTTGACCATTAGCACAAGGTAGCATTAATACAAATTGAAAGCCCTCTTGTTCTTTCCAAATACCCTTGCCCTCAACTATCAATCACCTGCCACCCTCTCTTTGTGCAACTTATAACCCTTAACCCAGCATAGCAACAAAGAACAACCAACCAACCATAGTGGGAGTCGGAGTGGCGAATTCATCTGTTTCCTTTTCCACTAACCCCGGCAACTCGGAAAGGCAAACTCTTTAGCCTGTCTAAAACTATCCGAAGTACTAATGGCAACATAGCTCTATTTGCCTGGCTTTTAGGCCGAGCTACCACTCCCAAGCTTCTTTCGATTGTGAGCCGCATCCAAAATTAAACCTTCAGCCACATGATCGACGAAACTCCCCGACTTCCGATCAAAAACTCGAAATCCCGACGAACCCAACTACATTCACGCCTGTCCCACCCTTCACCGCGCATTGCCATCAGCCGACACGCTTCGAACCAAACTCAAGGGACAAAAACAGGACGCGCCAAAACCAGAACACGCTCAAATGACACATCAAATCCAATCAGCACTACTTCGAATCGAAGCTAGGGCTCCGAGAATTGAGAAAACTCCCCTTCATTTCCCCTCGCCGACGGCGACTCGCGCCGCCGCCGCCAATCGAACCAAATGGAAAGCACGAGAGACAAGCACTACCTGAGGAGAAATTGCGAGGGGTAGTCTGGCTACTGATGCGCCCGTTGACGAGCCTGTTGAGGAGGAAGGTCGAGGAAGCTCTTCCCACCCTCCACGCCATCGTCGTCGTCTTCTTCGGATCGACTTCGATGCGGCCGCGATGCCACGACGGAGGTGCGGAGGCTGCGGCTGCGGCTGCGGCTGCGAAGGAGGGAGGGCCGGAGGCGAGGCGGCGAGCGGGCGGAGGAGGCGGCGGCGGCGGCTAGGGTTTTTGAATTTCCATGGTTCCTCTTTCAGTTTTAGGAAAAAGAGTAGCTAAAAAAATTAAAAAATTAAAAAAAGGAATGCTGATGCGACTTGACGTCATCACTTGTGTGTTTAGATTTACGTTTATTATTATTATTATTTTTGGACAAGAGATTTACGTTTATTCCAAATGGGACCATCGCTATGGAGATACTATTATTTTTTAATAGATCGAAAATCCTTTTTTTTTTTTTTTTGATGACCTAGAACTCTCGTACAGTACCTGGCGTGGCCAGGCGAGATAAACCCGTGGTGACGCTAATGGAGGACCCACCACCCCAACGTCGTAATGAAACTATTTGAAAAAATGTACCGAAAATTCTAAATATTGTGTGCGAAACGAAATTAACATTGAAACCTTTCAAATGATTCAATCAAATCCATAATATTTTTTCAAATAGTGCAATCGAGTTCTTTTGATAGAAAGTATCTAAAATTGCACGCATATATCATTTCAATATTCCTATAGGGTGTATTTTTTTTTTCAAAATAAATTTTAGGATGTGAATGTATTTTTCTTCATCAAAATGTTTAAAATTCAATCAAATCAATCGAAAGATTCATAACTCGCTTGCACTTATTGATAATGGTCAAAACCTTGATGGAACCAATTAGAATGTTTAGAACATAATTGCATTACATATTTAGGGTGTGTTGTTCAACTTTAGAAAGTTCTTTGAAAAAATGCAAAAACCTTTAGCTTAAAGAAGTTTGGAAAATTTAAATTGTGTTTGGTAAAAAATCTTTTATATAAACGGTTTTGGCTATAAATTTTATCTTTTCATTAAAGAAATCAAATTTGCCGATGAGCCAAATTTGGTAATGGTAGCTATTTACCCATGGTCTCATGACTTCAAACAACTCTCGACTGGAACCGTGTGACCATTAGGTAAGGATCGCGTGACATCAAGCAGCCATCTCTAGGACACATGACCTAGGTGATCATGGCCTATGGTCTTACAAGCCAAGCAGTGCCTACCTAAGTCATGACCCTAGGCAACAAGGCTTGGGGTTGTGCGACTCACTTGGGCAGTCATGGGATCTCAAGCGATCATTACATGGGTCACGCAACCTTGTTGTCTTCTCATCTCTCTCTCATTGGCCCTTTACAAGTCAATTGACCTCGTTGGCCGTCGTCACAAAAAAGATGAACAACAACAATAAGGGATAGGGCAAAAAAAAAATTTGAAGAACTGGTGATGGTAGTTTGAAAAGAAAAGAAATATTTAATCCTTGTTTCGGTAATCTTTTCGGTTGAAAACTTCTTGAGGGTAGTTGTCAGATACCTCAAATTTTCCTACAAGAGCTTAGAACGTGACCGAATTAAATGTGTCCTAAAAATGAAGGGTTTGTAGTTTAAATTCTCTGCAAAATAGCTATGGCTCATCGGTAGGTCATGCCTACTTCGTGTAGAATCAAATTTATCATAAGGACTAAGGTGGAATCAACACCTGTATCAAAATCCAATAATCCCGCATTTAAGGAAATATACCAACACTAGAAAAGTCCCATGTCCCGCACCAATATGCTAAAAGCGCGAAATTAGTTCGATATAATTATAGTTTGGTATTCCGTCCGAACAGTTTGGTTTTAAGCCACGTCAGCATCGACGGACGCGATTTCCTTCGATGAAAATATATAAAAAAAGAAGAAAAAACCGAAAAAAGAGAGATTTTTGACCGACTTCTGCAGCCCGGCGGCGCTTCTTCAGCAATTCCTTCGTCTCCTCCTCCAATGGCGGCCGTCTCGTTCCGCCCCGCGCCCATCCGCCGCGGCAGCTCTTTCCCGGCCGCCTCGAAGCTCGGCGGCGGCGGCGTCTTCCGGAAGCCCCTCGCCGTGCCGGCCGGCGCGTCGTCTCGCTGCTGGCGCAGGCAGCTGGCGGTGGCGGCGTCCGCGGGGGAGCGTCGACAAACCAATCGCCGCCGATAACAACGGCCCGTTGCCCGTCTCCAACGGTTCTCCCGTCGCTCGACCCAAGTACGTCTCGCTGGAGGGGCTCATTTTACGTAGTGTCTCGTGTGGTGATCGGTAGTTTGCTGACACGAGCTGGGTGGATGGTGCTTTTTCGATGTGTGCGGTGGAATATCCGTACGGAATCTCTTGCTGATTCCTTTTCTTTTATTTTATTTTGGCTGTAAGATGAAATGTACGTGCATGGAATGCAGCCTTTTTTTAGCCTTTCGAAGGCGATTCGGTGGTTTTCATGAGGCTATATAGAGATTCTGCTATGAGGCTCTGTTTTGCTGAAATAAATGTTTCCGTTGGTTCATTTTGATTGTGGGTTTTGTTGTTCTCAGTGGATTATGCTACACTTCCACGAGATGAGCTTGTCTGATTTACGGTTGGCCCAAAAAAGGACTGTCTGATGCACAGTTACTGCATATCCTTTTTTTTTTTTTTGGTAGAATGAGGGTAATGATGATTTAGATGGAGTTGAAAGGGCTTTCGATGTTGGTCGTTTCATGTCTGTGGGAGGCTACTGTTGTTGACTAATTTAGAGTATCGTTTTTAACTACCCGTATTGGGATAATTCCAGGGTCAGGAGGCATACGATTTCCGTGTTTGTTGGTGATGAAAGTGGTATGATAAATCGGATTGCGGGAGTCTTTGCGAGGCGGGGATATAATATCGAGTCCCTCGCTGTTGGTCTGAACAAGGACCGGGCCCTCTTCACCATAGTCGTTTCGGGAACTGAAAGGGTCTTGCAGCAAGTTATGGAGCAGCTTCAGAAGCTTGTGAATGTGTTGAAGGTATATTAATAATTTCCATTGCGGAGACCAATTGATTCTTGTCCAACCACGAATTACTTTTCCTAAATGTGAGGCTCATCTTAATTCTGCTTGACCTGTTTTTCTGGTGTGAGTATTTAAATGAGTGCCTTATGTATCCTATCAAGTGGAGTTTGTGGTCACAGGATATGATTTGTATGATCCTCTTTGCCTTTCTCTCAAGCAGAATCATCATTCGTTCTCATGCGTCCATAAATCTTGGAGTGTGGATATGTCCATGCTGCTTCTATTTTTGGTTCATTGTTTTCATTCTTTATGCATTAGTGTGTGGAATATATGGGGGTTTTCAATTATGCTTCTGCTGTATGCTTCAAAATGACTTCACTCGATATTTCTCGACAAACACCAAAATGACCCTGCTTCTGTCTATTGTTTTCCTCCTCCTAAATAGTTGTTAACTGACATAATCACCATGTGCAGGTTGAAGATTTATCTAAGGAACCCCAGGTTGAGCGTGAATTAATGCTCATAAAAGTCGGTGCCAATCCTGAACATCGTGCTGAGGTAGTTGATCTTTTGTTGAGTGCCACTACAATATTGTTTACCTTTATCGACAACTCATTCTAAATTTACACTTCCTGCTTGCAATGTTCAGATTATGTATTTGGTGGACATCTTTAGAGCAAAGATTGTGGATATTTCAGAGCACTCCGTAACAATTGAGGTAATTTTGTGTGACTTTCTAGCTCATGGTTTTACATGCTTAACTGTATATCCGGAAATTCAATCATTTATGGTTTAATTAAGTCTGGTAATTAGAGGTCTGAAATGACCTTACCCCAACTCAAAGAACATACCAACAGTGAGAATTATAATGTTGGGCGGTATAAATACATGGCAAACTATAATTCTTCTTCTCAGTTCCTATAAGGTTAATAAACAAGATTGTCTCTTTTATGTGGGCAATTTTAATCAACACCAACACATCAGAAATCTGCACGATTCCGCGTTAGACCAGGAAAAGGTGCAGCATGATGGCAAGCTATTTTGGTTCTGATAGACATCGGCATTTCTTTCTTTTTATTCAGTTCTGCAGAAAAGATGTGAAAGAACTCTTGTTGCCATCTGATGATGATTGTTGTGGTATCAATCTTTATGAATTGATTAACAATTTATGTAATCACTAAGATGCATTAGGTTCATAATCCATGTTCTTCTGTTTTACAGGGTTAACATGATTTTTACATTTACTATTTAAGTTGGATTGTTTATAGTTATTAGCAATGAGTTCTCCATTTACAGGACTTAAGATGGCCTTGTACTTACAGTGATTTTGTGCAGACTAATGTAATTTGACTATTTACGTTATCAGTATGTTAATGATGTTGACCTTGACAAGGCTGCTTTCATGGGCTGATGCATGTGACCAGGTAACTGGAGATCCAGGAAAGATGGTGGCGGTGCAAAAGAAACTTAAGCAAGTTTGGCATCAGGGAAATTGCAAGAACTGGAAAGGTTGGACACATCTAGATGCCATGTCTAACATCTGTTTTATATTTTGTAAGTCAACAGAGATAGCTTGTATAACATGTGTTTTATATAGCAATTAGATTTTTTTTTGTTTTTTTAGATTGCTCTTAGAAGGGAAAAAATGGGCGCATCTGCTCCATTCTGGCGATTTTCAGCTGCTTCCTATCCAGATTTGGAAGGAACCCCCGTTGATTCTGTAATTGCGGGTGCTAGAGATAGAACAGTTTCTGGTGAAACTGCTGCATATGTTGGGGTATGTGAATCTCAAAATATTTCTGTCCTCCGCATTGAAAGGCATGTTGTTTCTATATAATGTTCATTATTCTGTTCTTTGTTTTTTAATGGTTGTGTTTTGTGTGTAATCTTTGTGCTTACCTATGATTGTTCTTATAAGATATTCTGGCCAAAGTTTTTCATTCTAAGTCTTCTAGCTATGCTGGAGACCCTATTCTTGTGGATCTTATATGAGGAACTTGTTGTCTGTAGTTTTATAGCATTGGTTTCTTGACTTGGCTCATAAATTGAACGGCAGATGTTGATGTAAATTAACATTCTACTGCCACGTACTTAAACTTGCACAGAGGTGCTTTCAAGCTTTGATGCTAGTTTTGGTAAGTTGCTATCGTAGAATACGTTCATCTTTTCTTCTTCTTTTGTCGTTACTGACTTGAACTGTTTTGAATGAGTCAATTTCTCTGTAGTTAGCTCTGATGCATGTTTTGTAGTTTTCTTTAGTAAAGAAAGGGTGGCTGCTTGATTGATGGTTAACCATAGATGGTGTTTTCTGCATATAATTTGTGCTTTTCTTTAGCTCTTGATGTAAGATTTGTCTGGATTTGTTGGCAGTCGATGGAATGCCATACTGTTTGATGATGTTGCTTTTCTGGTTGTGGATATGGATTTTTATTTTTATTTTTTGATTTCCTGAGTATGTTAACTGTTTTTACTGTTGTTTTCTAATGAAGGGAGATGTTTACCCAGTGGAGCCAACTGACGGTTTCAGTTTCAATCAAGTGCTTGATGCTCACTGGGGTGTTCTCAATGATGAAGATGTAAGAACCCTATGAGTTTTATTTGCTGCTTATAACCTGAATTCTGTTTTAAAATAAGACACCTGTTTAAACACGGCTTTTAGTAATGTTGTTGTCTCTTATCCTTGAAATGTAATAAATGTTGATATCATGTTAAGGGAGACATCCTTATTGGTGGGATTGTCAGTGTGCATTTTGCATAACTGGCCTATATTTGCTGTATCATTATATTAGAATATTTCTTATTTTAATTGTGATCTGTGTAGTGAAGGTGTGACGTTTGAAACCCCAACTTTCAAGGGTTTTAAATAGTATTAGCAATATTAACTATGTTATTGATACCCATATTTACCATTCAAGGGTGATTTTAGCTGGAGTATTGACTTAGGGAAGGCAATGAGGACCAAGAGTTTGAATCTTTTCCTTTTCTTTTTCTTCTTTGTTGGCAACCATACTGGTGATTAGGTCCATATTGGTCCTTAATATACTGACTGTAACAGTCTGCATGCTACTGCATCCTGTGGAAGTAGGTTTGGCCAATCTAGATTTTTGTCATAGAACGGTATGGTTGAAAGTAAAGTCACAAAAGTTGTCTCCCTTATAACACTTTGTATTATTTGGTTGATGTGGGGGAAAGAAATAATAGGATCCCTTAGAATTCTGGATATTTTCCAGCCTCATAGCTTGTTTTTCAGTGAAAAACATAAGTGGCTGCAAGGACCATGTTCATTGGCAATTTGGCTATTCCCTTTTCTGGAGAAGGAAGACAATGTCCACAGAAATCTGAAAAGCAGGAAAAGGTCTTTTCGGTTCCAGTCAAGATGCAAAATAAGGGGGAAGATTGACACTTAATAAAGCAATTTTCATACATATGATCCAGCCAACGTAATAAAAGAAAATCAAAATTTTAAACTGGTAAAACAATTTTGAAAGCTTAACTCTAGCAAAAGCTGAAATTGGGAAGACAATATGTTTGGAAAGTTGCCGAAAATGAAGGTCGGGAAACTTCATGAAATACTCATGGTTTTAAAGGAATTGGGACATACTCATTAGAAGGTTCAACAAATGGCAGAGTTCATTTTATGTGACATTCTCAGAGTTGGTCATTAAAGTAAAATACTCCAATCTTGTGTGTAATTGAAAATTGATTAGATTTCAGATAACAACTATAATGTCTGTAGATAGTTTTGTTTTACATCTAGAATATGGCCAAAGTCAAACTTATTCTTTAAATGGGATACCCTAAAAATAAATATAAACAACCAGGGCATTATTAGAATGTCTTCTGACTGAACAATGACAATGCCTCAATTATCTGTTTGATTTTTTCTACATCTAGTTTAATTTGTTGTTAAATCTGGCATTAGTATCCAAAGGAGGGCATCGATAGATATTCTATGTAACTTCATTATTTCCTGTATGTGCTAAAAAAGTAAGTTTGGTGGGAAAAATGTTGAAAAGATGGAGGAAATGATTCTGATCTATTGTCAAACTTAAGTTACGTTGTACTGCTGAAAAAGCTCATGGCAAGATTTTCCTCTATCACTAATTAAAGCAATTTAAGAAGAAGGATCTTAGCTCTCATTTATATTTACTTAAATGTCCCCTGAATATTTGTTTCTTCATTAACTGGCAGAAGCTTTTAAGCTCTATATCCTTAAACTGAATTTTCTATTCTAATTGATTCTGAGAGAGTTAGATCCACATTGCATTGGCACCTCCTTGCAAATGTGAGCAGTCTGCACAGCATTTCCCCTCTGCACTAGTCAGTAACAGCAGCTTAGCAGGCTTGGCCATAGCGCACCATTGCATATAATTGAAGTGTACGAGGCATTTGCTGAAATTGTGGATGTGTAAGGTGGTTGAATATAACCAATCAAGTTATAAAAGATGCAATCTAATTTAAGGAAGAACTTGTGACTTTTGGAGCTCTTTTTGTGAATCAAGCAATGGCAATAGTGTTCAGTTTTATATAACATTGTCTGATTCAATCTTTCTATGATCCATTTGAATTGTCAACACTGGCCACAAAATTTTGTTGCATGGAACAGTATTATCAATTGGGTAAATCATGACGGGTTTTTTCTTTTGTACCTTTTTTTTAACCAGACGAGTGGACTTCGGTCACACACTCTATCAATGATTGTTAATGATGCTCCTGGAGTTCTGAATATCATTACAGGTGTCTTTTCAAGAAGGGGATATAACATTCAGGTAATTTTGGCTTTGGTATCTTATGACTAACACTTTCTCATTCTTCTTTAAATCATTTTAAATCTCTTCTTCAACTTGCGAAACATCCTTATCTGTTATCAGAGTTTAGCTGTGGGACATTCAGAAGTGGAAGGACTCTCTCGCATTACAACTGTGGTTCCTGGTACTGATGAATCAATCAGCAAGTTGGTACAGCAACTTTATAAGCTGGTAGATCTCCATGAGGTGAGAATTCAGCCGTCGGGCGACATTTGTCAATTGCCTGGCTGGGGGAGTCAGGGGTTCAACATATTGTTTCTTACCTCAGATGCATAGTGTTCCACTCAGTTCCCCCGCAGTGCTATGCAGTTTTCCTGCTCCATATGACTCATGAGAAATTATGATGTTGGGGGTCATAGAGTTAAATCCGTCTGATTTTATAATTAGTTGTGTTGACTTATCTAATTACTAGTTAGGCTTCCTGACTCTAGGTTAAGGATTTGACTCACATACCATTTGCTGAACGGGAGTTGATGCTGATAAAGATTGCTGTAAATGCTGCTGCTCGGAGAGATGTCCTTGATATTGCCAGCATTTTCAGGGCAAAGGCCGTTGATGTGTCTGACCACACAATTACTCTTGAGGTGAATTACTTTGGTATCAATAAAGTGGCACTTTTTTTTTTTTTTTTTTTTTTTTTTTTCGTGTCTGTTAAGAGCTTATCCCCTCCTTTCGCTCAAATATCTGGGTTGACGTGACAAATTTATTTCACAAGTTAGCATACCACCGACTAATTCTTCATAACATTGAAATTGATCAAAGAAGGATGCTTTGAGGATACTTTCCTAAATCTTATGGCTTATGTGAGTAGCTGAAACTGTAGTTTCTTCAGAAAGCACTTGTGTGATCAACTGGGTTCTTTATTGTATATTCCTATGCTTTCTATCGATCTCCTTCTGTAATTGGTACAAAAGTTGTAAATACACTTCAAGGAAATGGTTTGCAGGTCATTATTTCAGAGCCTTGATGTTTTTCATTGAAAACTACAGGTGTAAGTTTATATGGACACTTGTCAAGACAGATAATATGAGACAAATATCTATTATTTATGATCTAAGCAACTCAACTGCTCAACCACAGAGTCCTCTTCACATGGTGATAGGCAGCAAGTTCCATAATGGGGTTCGACAAGCACATACACTGAAGTTGATTTACCATCTTCACACTTTGGTTTTTGTGTGAAATGTTTGAAGCAAAATAAACTGAAGTTATATAAACCAAAGGGAAATAGGGAAGAGAAAATGAAATAATCTGCATGTTTTCCTTGTTAATCTGAAGAATCTGGTCATCTGTTTTGTCTGGCTCATATAACAAAAATTGATCTAATATATGAAAAATCGAGAAAGAATGTGTTTATTTTATTTTATTTTTTTATAGTTCTTTTAAGGGATCAGTTTTGTGCACAGCTTTGCATCAGGAAAGGTTGGGACCAGTGAATCTTTTGGGTTTGGGAGTTTTTGTGAAAGCTATGCATCTTAAGATTAGTCAAAAGAAAAGGACTTATGAGAGCTTGCGAATCTAGATCCTTTGGTTGATGCAAATCTTATCTGCTAAGTACTTTATCAGTCATTGGTGGGTGATAGCAAAGGCAGTTCACAACTTTTTTGTGCTCGAATTGCATTTACTTCACCTACAGCTTTCTGTTCATCCAGCATTATATAAGCATTTACCTGTTGAAGCTGATTATTTGATTGATTTTGGTCCCAGCTTACGGGAGATCTGGATAAGATGGTTGCACTGCAGAGGCTGTTGGAACCATATGGCATTTGTGAGGTTTGTCTTTACACACACATTTTTTGTTAGATTTCATATTTTTATTCTCAAGTTGACAATTGCTATATCCCTATATTGAACATCCTAAACACTCTTGGCTAGAACCTTGTCTTCATTAGCCAATTTATTGCTGCTATAAGTCTCCAACGATCAAAGGTCACTTACCTCAGATGACTCCTGAATTTTCTGTGAACCCTGGGTTTCTAGTGACAGAGGAAATGCACCTGAATCCATCTCCCTGTGTTTTGACTGTTGATGTACAAAACTCTTCATCGATATTGGAAACGCCCAATTAATGCATTTTCCAGTTTCCTGGTGTTCCCACCCGTTCCGGAGTTCTGCTCACCAATTTCTTCTCTTGCTTTGGCCACTTCTTTGTGGCGTTTGACTGCTCCATATTGCCCTTCGTGCTAGTTCTTGGCTGTCATGGTAAGGTATAAGTTGTGATAGAAAATTTCTCCACTTTCTAGTGGAAGGAGAAGGGAATGTAGCTATAAAAATGCAAAGGCAAGAACACAGTTCTTGACCCTTCAGAGGAAAGCGTGGATTTTAACATGGTCTTGAGACTGTTTGGTTGAAGGAGGGCGATTGAGGTAGAAACCTTTTTGCCTGAGATAAATAAAGAGTTAACTTTTTTGGCAAGTCTGACGATTAATGGTGGGATTTAGGAGGAGGAGGAGGAGGAGGAGGAGGAGGCATAGTTCCGGAGGGCAATCACTACCTTCTATGAGTAGAGAGACCTGTGTTAGATGGCATAATTAATCTAATAACTTTATCCTGCATTAGATATGGGATTGTGCTTCCCTCAGATTCTTTGATCAAGTAAAATTATGCCGCTTTAAATTTGTTTGCAAACTTATCTTACCAAATTACTGATACTTTCTCCACTGTTGCAGGTGGCACGAACTGGCAGAATAGCACTAGTACGTGAGTCGGGCGTTGATTCTAAGCACCTGCGTGGATATGCTTTTCCAGTGTGAGTTGTGAGGCTTCTCGTGCTAATGGGAAGTGTGATGAGATAAATGTTTATTTGCCAATTGCCAGGGATCCAAGAGTAGTTCCGTTATATCGATGAGGAAGAAGTAACTTACAATGAGCAATGTAGAATTTTTCGTGCTATGCTACGTACCGATGTATGGATGGAGTTTTGTATTTTTGTTGAGGGAACAGAAATTTGCATAATGGAAGTGTGAAAGTTCTTGTAAATGGGTCAATTTTTCTTCTTTCATGACTACCTAGATAGACCAACAGAAAACATTATGCCAATGACAAACAGAAAACATATCCTTTCTAGAACACAAGCGAAGGAGACTATGCCAATGAAAAAGGTACAACAAGTGATTTATTCGTGAGAAACCAAGACCACCTGTTTCACAATGTTGCGACCCGAAAGCCACCTGACAAGGGCTGCTGGACCGTTTTCGAGCCTTGGGCAATGTCTTTGGCATAGATAATCCTTTCCTCTTTGAGCCGAGGCAAAACCGTCTCCAGGAACTTTGGATAGAGATGATGGTAATCAAGCACATCGAAACCTTCCATTGGAACCATGATAGCTTTAAGCGGAGGCAGGGAGCTTCAGCATGGGACCCCTCGTGTAAGTATCGCAGGACAGAGAAATTCTTCACCAACACTCCGTCGGAGCCATAAGCAATCACTCGCTTGTTCCTCACTGCCTCTCCATCCTCAATCCCCATCATTTCTTATCTTTTTCATTTCTTTTCTTTTCTCTTCTCTCCACTACCCAAGAAGCTGAAAGTGAGGAGGTGTGGGTTGGTTGTGTCTCTGTATGTAGAGATCGTTCGATGTTTCTGACCTGCGAGTGGATGGAACCTTTTATAGAGCAAACACAGCCGAATCTTAAATAATAAATACACAAACATGGGCATTATAGAAGAGACAAGTTACAAAACAACAATCACTAGGAAAATCAAGAAGCTGACAATTCATACGTTAAACAAACAACCAAGTGCAGCAATTCACTCGTGCGTTCGATCAATATGGAAAAGCATGCACTCGTGCTCGGATGACCGACTCGTCTCAGCCGGCCAAGAAAACTTCATATTAGAAGGTAAAAGTTGGTTGGCGTAACACGTCCACGCTCTGGAATGATTGCATTGATTTGGACTGATCTTTTTGCCAGGTCTAATTTCTCACCTAGATTCTGTCATCCCGACAAAGTGGAAGGAAACGTGTGGCATGTGAATGATTTTCTAAGTGAGTTACAAACGAGCTTGAAAAAGATATGGCAATTGGTAGGGGTAAGGGCTAAGTGGGTTTAGACAAAGTACATGAAATTGGCACTCGTTGGTAAAATCCATTCAAACTACAAACTTTGATAGTCAAGCCCCATCTGGTTGATTGGTTTTGGCTCTTATGAAATTCGGGCTTTTGTGATTTCTCCTAATTTTTGGTCTTGGGCTAATCTCGTGACATCAATGTGCCATTTAGACTAATGAAAACTAATAGGACCCTTGCACTTCTTATAGGGGCCGAAATTGGTAGTGGTAAAGATGGAACAAAATGGAAATGTTAAGGGCTAATGATGAAGATAAGGAAAAATCAAATTAAACTCAAATGCAAAGGTGATACACTACATCCCAAAAACATGCAAATCGAGCCAAAACAGAACCCAAAGAAGAGTAGATTCCAACTAGGAGACACGACCAGCACTTCGTCCAGCAACCAAAGGATTTTTCCTAACTACCCCACCGTTTCACTTACCTAGAGGCTGCTCTACCCTCCTTGCTAGTTCTTCAAGATTAGAACCTCAAAAGCCCAAGACCGAGAGAGAAAATTGAAGAGGAGAGGGAGGTGTTCTGTCGAGCTAGAGGAGAAGAGAGGGAAATAAGAGAGTGGGAGAGGAAGAGAGAGATTCGAGTGAGATGTGAGGAAAGAAGAGAGGAGAATGGATTCCTTATGGCATTTGGCAACTTGCTAAATAGTATTTGATTTTGTCTTTTTGTTTCCGGTAATATATTTGAAACAGAAATCAATTTAATAAATTTGGAATAAAATCAAAGAGTTAAAAAAAAAGTTGATTATTTATTTTCGGGAATAATTCTAAAATCAAGCTAACCCATTTTTTTCTCTCTCTTCTTTTCTTCTTGCTTCTCTCTTATTCTTCCATTGCCATCGCCGTTAGCCATCGTTGTCATCGCCGTCCATTGCTACCAACAACTAGTTGGGCAAGCTCGGCGGAGGCTCGCCCAGCCACCGATGAGCCTTGCCTAGTCGGGCAAGGCTCTCAATTGGTCGAGCGAGGCTCGGTTGAGCCATGGTGGGCAAGGCTTGACCTTGCCCGATCTGGCGAGTGGAGCTCGCCTAGTCGCCAGCGGGCTTGACCCCACCAGCCACCGCAAGGTTGGCCTTGTGGGACCGCTACACCTTGACCTCGCGGTGGTCTGATAAGGTCGAGTGCCATTGGTGGCTAAGCGAGCTTGGCCTCGCCAGATCTGGGCCTTTTGAGCAAGAATTCTCGCTCAACTATGGGTGAGGCTTATCTGATGAGGTGTGGCCTTGTTGGGGGCCTGGTGATGCTTCGGCGAGGTCTCGGCCTTTGTCGGCCGGTTGTTGGTCATCCCGAGGTTGGCGACCGGCCATGACTTGAAGAAGAAGAAGAGAAAGAAAAGAAAAGAATAAAAAAAAGTAATAATAAAATATTAAAAGAAAATGATTTGGATTAAAAATTTTGAGAACGGTATCAAATATAATTCTGTTTTGGAGATAGAAAATTTGAACAGTTAGTAAACATTTTAAAATGGTTAGAAATTGTTCCTAGGAACAAAATAAAAAAAAAAATCATTCTTGATAAGAAATTATTTTTGAAAACAGAATAGTTACCAAATACATCCTTAATGTCTTCGTCTTGCGTGTTCACGAGTCCTTGTGCAATCATATTGTATTTGCAATCCCCATGATTCGGCGTCCCGGGGTGGTTTGAGATGACATGAAGGTTGCTTCTTGTATAATCTCTCTTCATGCATAGGACTAATTTGAGGTTAATTTGAGTTTTCCTTACCTTCATCATTAGCCCTTTATTTTCCATTTTGTTCCATCTTTACCCTACAAATTTCGGCCCCTATAGGAAGTGCAAGGGTCCTATTCATTTTCACTAGTCTAAATGGCACATTGATGTCACAAGTTTAGCCAAAGACCGGAAATTAGGAAAAATCATAGGAAGAAATATTAAGACTAGTTTACATGGGATCAGGATCATGCATGATTTAATAAGTTCCTAAATTAAATTTGTGCACGACCAATCCAAATTTTTACGCCGTCGAGTGAGAGTCTTTTCCACCCAAGCCGGGCCTCACGCACACACACCTGGTCCACCGAGCCCAATGCACGGCCCATGCCATGCCAGGCCCAATTCGTAGCCCATCATCACCACGCCGGGCCCCCTCCCATACATTTATGGTATAGTAGATATGACTTTTGGGATCCACTGGAAGGGCCAATTCGTGACCCAATGATTGGCCCATTGATCCCACACTTGTGGCCCTTACACAGCCCACCGACCCATTATTCGGCCCCTATTACTCTACTCTAGGATCGAAAATTTTGGGGTGTCACATAATGGGGGTAACAATTTTGGGATATGGAGTGTTCAGATGCAGGTGCTATTAACAACCGAAGGTTTTGCGGAAGCATTGGAGGGCAAGATAAGTTGTCCAAAACAATGGAAAATGCCAAAAAGGACATGCTACTAATGAAGCCAAGAAGTATAATCCTGTCGGACCTATCAAATGTGGTGTTAATAGAGATAGTCGAGAAGAAAAGACGCCACAACATTGTGGGCAAAACTTCAAACACTCTATTCTATAACAAAAGGTTGTAATAATTGCTCATACATGTTGAAGGTCATATTTTAGTATAGATACACTGAATGTATATCTACTAGATCCCACCTAGATGAGTTCAATAAACTCATGATAGATCTAAAAAAGGCCAATAAAATCCTAGAAGATAAGAACAAGCATGATGATGTGAGCTTCTCCACTAGAGTTATCGAGGCACTTTACTGATTCATTGCTACATACTACGATTACCTTGAAAGACATAAAGTTTGCTTTGTTCTCTAAGGAGTAACATAAAAAGTTGCGAGATGATAGATTATAGCAAGATGTAGCGTGGGGACAAATGATTTGAGGTAGAGGTCAACATTAAGGGCTAGTAGAGGCAAAAGCAAGTCGAAGTCACGCCATAGAAAGTCAAAAGAACGCGTGAAGTGCTTTAAGTTTCATGCGGAGGGGCACATTAGAAGAGATAATCTTAAGCTGAGAAATAGAGATGATAGGCAGAATGACACAAGTAGTGCGACAAATGCTGTCGAGAAGAGCACTGGTGATGTAGAGGCTATCTTGTGTGTGACTATTGGTTCATTATGACACTAATGGAGTGCTAGACTCAAGTGTTTTGATCACATGGCACCTCCCAAAAACTAATATGCTACTTACCAGACTACAACATGGTGGTAGAATTCTAATGAGAAATAATGTAGCTAATAAGTCGTGGGGATAAGAACTGTTTGGATTTGGATGCATGATGGAGAACTGCGCATACTGATAGACGTGAGGCTTGTACTGGAGGTTAAGAAAAACCTTATTTCTCTAAGGACACTTGACGACATCAGTGTAAGTTCACCCTTGAAAGTGGAGTATTGATCTTTTGAGATACTATGATAGTGATGAAAGGGAAGAAAGTGATTACTCTCCATCACCTATTGCCGACTCTTTGGGGAGGGAGCCGTTTGTGATGAAGTCCCAGAATATGACTAGCTTGTTCGTCATTGCCTCCCAATTCTCAACGCCATACCTTTTCTTTTCTTGACCAAGAAGCTAAGAGTGTGGAGGTGTGGGTGGGTGTTCTCTGTATGCGGAGATTGATATTTCTGAACTATTAGTGGATGGAAACCTTTTATAGAGCACACACCCTTAAATTAACTCCACTTTCGCAGACCTGGTAATTGCTTATTACCACTAAGAATCTTAAATAAACAAACTTGTGCATTATAGAAGAGATCACTAGAAAAATCAAGAAGCCGACAATTTATACACTAAACAAACAATCAAGAGCGGCAACTCATGCTCTAGATAAAAAATGGACAAACATGCGCTCGTGCTTTGTATGACTGTTTGGGCCAGCTCGGGAATGATTGTCATTAATTTGGAAGGATCTCGCCCGGTCTCTCGTTGGAGATCCCTTTTGGGGAACACAATAAGGTCGGCGGGTCCTGACCAGGTTCGAGAAAGGGCCTTTGCGTTGAATTTGGGAACAACACCCCTCGTACTGGAAAATCATCCAAAAATTCATAGATCTATCACATTCTTACTAGTTTATTTCTAAACTTTTTAATTATGCTAATTGAATTTTAAATTTTTTCATATTTTTTCAATTGAATGTATCAAGTCAATTTTGATTGGAAATCAATGATTTGGATGCCGCCAACACTGATATACATAATTTTTAATATTTTTTGAATTATTTATTTATTAATTTCTTTCTTTCTTTTTCATTTTTCCCATTCTTTTCTTCCTCCTCTTGCTATTTGTTGGGCCTTGACAACCATCAAAGGCGGGTTGACCTTGCTAGCCTTGGGTGAGCCTCAATCACCCTTAGCGATGGTGAGGTCGAGCCTTGCCAAGATTGGGCTAGCTTCACCAAATGCCAACAAGGTCGATCTCGCTGGCCCTCACTTGATGCTTGACGACTTGCTAGAGGAGGAAGAGTGGAAGGTAAAAAAAAAAAAAAAATAGAAAGAGCAAGAAAAGAAAAATAAATAAAATTTGAAAAAAGTGTCACTAGAATGGTTTATGTCTACATTAGCGATTTCCGATCAAATTTGATTAGATATACTCAATTGACAAAACGTGAATATGTCAAGGACTGAATTGATGCAAGTAAAAGATTTAGAATTGAATTGGCAAAAGTACAATATATTAATGATTTTTTGGACAATTTTCTCCCTTGTCTCTACGATTGATTTACAACCTTTGGAGAAACTGTCCAATTAGTCCTAAATTCATTGTGTGAATGTGAATTTAGTTCTAAACTTTTCAATATTGTCTTTAAACATTTGTTCGAAAATGTAATGTAGTTTTTGATCAATTTTTACTAAGAATTGTTAATATAATGATTTAATCATTACCCACCATCTTACACGACACACTTGCCGTTAACGAAAATTGACAAGAATGATTCCATTGGAATTTCATGCAAAAATATATGACTAGTTTGATAATATTAAAAAGTTTAGGAATGAATTTTATTTTGTACAATAAATATAGGAGTGACTGTATAATTTTCCCTACAATCTTTTGTTTGCCGTTATTTTTACTCTTAATTTTTTTTTTCTCACCTAGATTATCTCTTCCCAACATAGAGGAATAAAAATGGATGTCTCACGATATGTGGCATGTTATTGATTTTCTAAATGAATGATAAACGAGTTTGATAAAGATATGGTGATTGGTATTGTTAAGGCCTAAGTGGGTTCAGCAAAAGTTTATGAAATTTGTACCCGTTGGTAAAATCTATTCAAAGTACAAACTTTGATATTCGAGCTTAATTGGGTAGATTTGTTTGGGCTCTTATGAAATTTGGCCAGTCGAACCAGGCCAAAATCTACTTTTGAAACATATTAGGTTGAGTCTGCGTTGGTTTAACCCTACGAGTAACGCATATGATACGTAATGTTTTAATAGCTACTAAAATGATCATGAAAGTTAACTAAATCAAATTTAATATTTAAGTAGGCCAGTCAAAGTAAGCTCATTAATTTAGCTGACATATGCACAAGTGGTTTTCTATTGCTGGGAAAATTGTTCAAAAAGTTCTAAACCTATTGCACTTTTGTCAATTCAGTTCTAAATGTTTTAATTTTATTAATTGAGTTGTAAATATTTTTATTTTTTGCCAATTAAGTCTATTTGGCCTAAATTTATCGACGTGGATAGATGGCGCTGATGTGGCATTTTAAATAATATGTTAATACTATTTTGAATTTTTGTTGGTTTTTTCTTTTTACTTTTTTTTGGGAGTTAGGCTAGCAAGGATAGAAACAAAGAAAAGTGAAATGCTGTGTTAGTGCCAGCCGTTTATGTTAGTAAATTTTGGCCAAAATTGGCTGAATAGATTCGATTGGCAAAATATAAAAATTTTTAGGATTCAATTGGTAAAATTAAAAAGTTTATGATTAAACTCGACCAAAATGTAATGGGTTTAGGATTTTTTAGACAATTTTTCCCATGTTGCATGAGGATGAATTTGAATGACACGCACCCGACTTCAATCCCGTCAAGTGGGTCGACATAATCACATCTCTAATTCAATCAACAACTATCCAAATAAGATAAAAGGAAATTCTCATCATTAGGGAAAATATTTAGACATAAATTATCATTAATGATGAAAATATTTTTTAGTTATTCTTTTTCTAACTGCCAAGAACGATTCAAATTAGAAAATATATTTCAAATTGCTCTTGCCGGTGAAACAAATGGAATGTAAATTCACATACATGCATCACCCCCGCAAAGGGTTAGAGTTACTAAAATATCTGGTATTTGTTTGTTCTTTGCTAAGAGATGTGAATCTGAGGACCTTGAACAGCCTCTCAAGTCTGCCAAAAATGCATGGTGATGATGTTGATGTGATGGGCTTGATGGATGGATCTCTAATTCGTATTCAATTATGTCACCAACATTACACTTGCAACTTCAACAATCTAATGCAAACACCGCCTATTTGCACGCGCCATAAGCACATCATGCACATGCTCCAAGAGACAAGTTAGCTTGGAATTAATCTTGATTGATTTGAAATTTGATTCATGACGTGCAACAAAACCCGAGCCATGTTAGGAAATTTCAAATTGGATTCTTTGGTAAGAGATGTGAATCTGAGGACTTTGAACAGCCTCTCAGGCCTGCCAAAAATGCATGGTGATGATGGTTGATGTGATGGGCTTGATGGATCTCTAATTTGTATTCAATTATGTCACCGCCATTACACTTGCAACTTCAACCGTCCAATGCAAACACCACTTATTTGCAGACGTCATAGGCACATCATGCACATGCTCCAAGAGACAAGTTAGCTTGCAATTAATCTCGATTGATTTGAAATTCGATTCATGACATGCAACGAAACCCGAGCCATGTTAGGAAATTTCAAATTGGATTCTTTGGTAACAGATGTGAATCTGAGGACTTTGAACAGCCTCTCAAGCCTTCCAAAAATGCATGGTGATGATGGTTGATGTGATGGGATTGATGGATCCCTAATTCGTATTCAATTATGTCACCGCCATTACACTTGCAACTTCAACTATCCAATGCAAACACCGCTTATTTGCACATGCCATAGGCACATCATGTGCATGCTCCAAGAGACAAGTTAGCTTGGAATTAATCTCAATTGATTTGAAAGTCGATTCATGACATGCAACGAAACCCGAGCTGTGTTAGGAAATTTGGAATTGGACTGTTGCCAATGGGGTTGTGGATGATATAGAAGGGAAATCAATTTCTCACAAGAGTTCGTTTCCTGGTTGATGTCGAAAAAATGCTCATAGAGTTTTTTGCATATAATTATTTTTTAGTTGTAGTAAGTGTGCTTAATATGTGCGGTGTGAGAAATACAAAGAATATCAAGAGCTCTCTTCCAAGAGAGTTGAGAGTATGAAAAAAGCCCTGTCTTGTGATTAACTTTTGTGAGTTGGGGTTAAATTTAGAATTGAAAAACATTTATAAATGACTGGTTGAACGTTTGTAACCATGTCTTTGCTGATTGCATTCGAATCATCCCATTGATCTCTCAACGTGAAGTAGGCATGCTATCGTACCACGATAATCCCTTATTTTTAGTTTCATTTCTTTGATTTATTTCTTACTCGAAAAATTTCATTTGCCTAGGTACTTTGCATTCTCCGAACAACGATAATCTCTTATTTTTGAGTTTCATTTAAAGGTGATGATAGGGTACTAGAAGACACATTTCCATCGACATCTTTTAGAGGCATATCACAAACATGAAGTAGGCATGCTATTGAACCACGATAATCCCTTATTTTTGAGTTTTATTTAAAGGCGATGATACAGTACAAGAAGACACATTTCCATGACATCTTATAGAGGCATATGAGATTCTATGTCCAATACAGAGAACGATCCTCCCAAAGCAAAGGAGAGCATCTGCACCAAAAAGTACACTAACCGACTCATTCGCGAAAAGCCGCAAACCACCACGTTTTCCAACATTGATCCCTGAAAACAACCCAACCAGATGGTCCTCTGTATCATCCGATTCATCCCCAGAGAAAGAAACAACATCTGTGTCCACGCACAACGGAACGGCAACACAAAGACAAACAGAAAACAACCCATTTTGAAAACACGAGAAAAGCGGAGACGACGCCTATGGAAAAGAACAGAAAGCCGACTCATTCGTGAGAAACCACCACCACTTGTTTCCCGACATTGCGGCCGGAGAACAGCCCGATGAGAGCTGTCGGAGCATTCTCGAGACCTTCGGTGTGACAGCCTGAATTTTCAGATTTGTTTTCGATTAAATAAATCGGGCTTTTCGTCGACGCGTCTATAGTCTTTTCTCGAGTTGGCCACTCACGAGATAACTGTGCAGGAAAGCAATTAAGGAATCTAAATGCAATGGGCACTTGGTTCGGCCAGGAACTTAACTACTCGACCGTGTCCATCTACCGAGATCATTACGGACTGTCGAAATCGATTAGAGATCGAAATAGGTCAATCGATGAGATATGTGATCATAGTGTGGGTGATTCCACCGATTTCAAAATACTCATCGATTGGCACTAGGCCGATTTTTCCTATCGTTTTGGTACCCGGTCTTGCCCGTATTTGATTCCTCGAGATTTTCACGACAATTGAGAGTCGCTAATGTGTCGAAGATGTACTTTGTGACTCGAGATAAATCGATCACGGTCAATTGCACCAAAAATTCCTAAAAGTGACCCTAGGACTAGGTCACGCCAAAAAGCACGCCTGGATTGAAATTAATCATGAATTTGAACCCGATTTGAAAGTTATTGGTGTGCGGCTATTTTAGGAAATTCTCCGAAGATTTTTAAGAGATTCCGAGATTTTTACGGAAATCCGATTCGGACGTCGTGGAAAATAAATGGAAATTCAAACTAATTTTAAAGCGAGTTTTAACTTCCAAATATATATATTGGGACTTACAGAAAATTATATGAGTTTTTCTTCATCGACATTGGACATCAAATTTGAGGAATTTGTCGAAGAGATTGAAGCTATGTGAGTAAAATTCGGAGTTAAGGAGGAGGGCTGGATTTTAGCCTAAAAATTGGGTTTAATTGGTGGATTTTAGACTAGAAAGTATTGAGGAAAAATGAGATAAGGTTTGAGGCAAAAGTGGGGGGGAACCAAGCATTAATTGTTGGAGATATTTTGCTTTGATTTTTCCTCATCTTCCTTCGCACGTCATCTTCACCGGTTCTTTCCCCTTTGCTGTCTTCTTTTCAAATGGATTGAAGCCGACTCCCCTTCCTAAAGACCGAACCGCCTCTGCCTTCTTTCATCTTGGTCTTCTTCTTTGCACCTTCGCCGAATTAACACCAATTCTCAGCCACCAATCCACTTACGAGCTGCCTCTGCTGTTCTCCCATTCGTTCATTCGAAGATTTAAGCTGCTGCATCTCCACCAACGTCCACGAAGCAGCTCCCTTCGTCCGCATCTTCACCAGCCCACGCGTCTTCAGTTTCTTCGGTCAAAACCCCCAGCGAAGGACCATCGCCGTTGACTCCAAAGTCACCGAAGACCAGCAAATTCCAGGCCCATAGCTTAAGCCACGATCGTTCCTCTCCGCCTCGTGTCTTCATCTCCTCCAAGCGAAGCAGCACCGTCCTTGAAGCCCAGTTTCTGTGAGTCCAGCGAAGCCGCGTGTCTGCGGCATCTTCTCCGAGGACCAAGCAGCTCATCTTCTTGCAATTGTGGCCACCGAAATAGCTCCTCTCCTTCGTTCGTTCCAGCATAGCCGCGTCCGAAGTTCCTCGCCAAAGAAGACTGAACAATCTTCCACTGAACCGAAGCCTCACGAAGCAGCTGCTCCTTCGCCGTTGATCTTCACCGAGTCAGGCCCAACATCACCGTAGCTCAGCCCACATCAACGGCCCAGCAAGTTGCCATTCTTCTGCAGCTCATCTTCACGCAAGTCAGGCCCACAAGAATCAGCCCGGCAGGTTTTTGTTTTCAGCAACCCAAGCCCGCAAGACCAGCCCAATTTAGAAGACCCGAGCCCGCGACCAGCAGCCCAAGTTGAAAACAAATCTCAGATTTTGGTTGAGATTTGTTGGGCCAAGTTTAGGCCCGGTCCAAGTCCGCCGACATCGCCGAAAATTAAGATTTCGGCCGCCGTCGCGTCGTCGTCGCGGTGAACCGGTTTTTGCGATACACCGGTGAGTTTATACTCTAAACTCTGCTTAGTAGGTTAATGACGTTTAAGGGGTGTTAAATTTATTTTATTAGGAATTAGGTGGTTAGTTAGATTAAATTAGAAATTGAATTATTTAATTGAGCATGTTAGGTGGTTAGCATGGTTTGGCTAAGGCCTAAATAAATTGTATTGTTTATCTAGAAGGGTTCGGGAATTTTCCGAGTCCGTATTGGTATTTAATTTAATGATTATGGCTTAGGTTAGTATTTTAGAATTTAAATTGATTTATTTAATTAATTTCAGTAATTATTTAATTATTAATTATTTTTCCGAAATTAGGCCGAGATGGTGGTGGCCAGGAATTTCGTGGCGATTGCAATGGTGTGGTTAATTTCTACAATTGAGTGTTACATTATGCAAATTGAGTGTTGATTGGATTTTGGTATTTAATTCCAAAAATTGTGAATTTTCAATATTTATTCAGAAAATCCCAGGTGTCGGGTTTTGACACCGAAAATAGTTTTTAGTACTATATGAAATAGTGGGATTTTAAAAAGAATGAATATCAATTTTCTGGATCAAGTTGACCGTGTACCCACACACGAGTAATTTCATGTGAATTTCTAATACGGAGAAAAATGCTAGGCTCACCATTTTAATTGAAGCATTTGAGTGCAATGCACGGTGCCCTGGGCCATATTTGAGTGATCGCGTGATGGTTATGAGAAATCGTCTCGGGCTGTTGAGCTGGACGTTATCCCAATGTGGGATACCCTGGACAACGGGAAGGGCGCCAGATTGATTACGGACCCTATGCTCCTTCTGGAAAGCCGTCGATAAAGAGAGCGTGCCGTGCTCAATGGGGTGAGACGAAGCTCGCAATGCCGAAGACCGCCGAACCGAGAGTAGGCCGTCTATATGCCGAGATCAAAACTAGGAACGCATGATTAATTGAGTGTGGCGTTTCAGTTATTTGGAGCTTATTGTTGCTCATGCTCTTATGTTGCCTGTCATATAAATTATACTGACCTGCAGGGTGGATCTGAGACAAGGTAAGTCTCATTGATTGTGTGATTGCATGCTTAGGACGCTTCCGGGCGTATTTCCCTCCTAATTGGGGCTTAGAGTTTAGACTCGAGATGATATCTCACCCCGTTATGGGACACCATTTTTAGGGTCGTCAAGTGGAGGACGCCGAGCCAAGAGGAGGTGATCGGAAGCGTAGGTCGGTTAGGACCGCTTCTTTTGGAAGGCCAATCTTTTGTAGTTTTTGGTCATGACTCTTGTACATGACTCAAAGTGTGAATATAAAGGCATGTTTGTTTATGAATTTGAATCCTGCTTTTCTATCCCGAGATGATTACTGTCAGGGGATTTCTTTTCGCTTCCGCATGTGCATTAAAATGGAAAGGGTCGGCGACTCATCCTGGGAAGTCGCAAATTTTTATTGACCAGAGAGGGATGGGCACGTGCTCAGGGTTCGGGACGTGACATTCGGCAATGTCTTCCACATACACAATCTTCCCCTCTTTGAACTGAGGCAATACCGTCTCCAGGAACTTTGGGTAGAGATGATAGTAATCAGATACCACGAAACCTTCCATCCGAATCCGCTTCAGGATAAAATTTGTCAAGTTGTGTATGCCTTCGGGCTGCTCAAGATTGTACTGTGAGATCATTCCACAAACCGCGATTCGGCCATGAAGTTTCATGCTGAGCAGCACCGCATCGAGCATCTTTCCGCCAACGTTTTCGAAGTAGATCCTCGGAGAAGCATCTAAACATTTATAATACAAAAAGTCAAACGGAGTAGGCGTCAGGAACAGTTACATTTTTTTTTATATCCCGTGCGCTAGTCGCTTATTTGCTTAATCATCAGTGCTATACTCATAGCTCACCTTTTCAGTGCTGCATCCAGATCCAGTTCCTCCTTGTAGTTGAAAGCATCATCGAATCCAAACTTGTTCTTCAGCAAATCAACCTTTTTCGCAAAAATAGCGGCAAAAGCAACTTTTAATACAATGAAATTCGGAAGAGAACAGTAAGACTGTAGTCAGTAAAATGATGACGATGGTATACATTCAATAGTGCCATCACTCTCTTGACCATTCTCAAATTTAAGAAAGACAGCACTCATCAACCATGACACGATTACCTTCTCCTTGCTACCAGCGCTGCCAACAACATAACAACCGAACAACTTTGCAAACTGGCCAACAAGCTGACCAACAGCTCCCGATGCTGCTGATATGAAAACTGTCTCTCCTTTCTTAGGAGAGCATACTTCGAAAAAACCGGCCATGCCAGTCATACCTACAAATTATAAATTTATAGAAATTAGACAAAGGTGTAGGAGTGTTATGCTATGGCAAAATCTCAAATGGTCCGATTATTTCCCAAAGTTGAAGCCCGTGAGAAATGTATTCTTCTCAAGGAAAGCTACTATTTCTCTAGAAACAACCGATTTACACGCTTCGCAAAGCGAGAAGATGGCTTTGCAGGGCTCTGTCATTCAGACAATTCAATGAGGCCATAAGGTTCATCGACAATGAAGATCCCTACGAGTAATATCTTAACTATCTGATTCCTCTTATTCATTAAGAAGAAATAGATATTGCAATCGATGATAGAAAAGCGTACCCAAAAGGCCAGTGTAGTAAGACAGAGGAACATTGGTGTGTTCAATCTTGAAGCAAGTCTCTGGTGCAGTAATTAGCGTATACTCCTCCCATCCGGTTAAACCCCAAAGCAAGTCGCCTTTCTTGAAGTCTGGATGCCCGGATTCCAAAACTCTAGCTACTCCATATCCAGTGATAAGCTGCATCAATGCGTTAAATACTTCAAATATAAGTGAATAATTTAGCAAACGTAAATAGACATTGCACTTCCAAGAAGGAATGATTGGACATGAAGACAATTTCATAGTCAAATGCGCTACAATAACCAGAGACCCTTTCACCTTTAACCTTTTTTCTGATATTAAAAGTTTGCAACTAGAGTCATATTGAGGTAAGGTAAGTCAAAATGCAGTTTTCCTTAACCCTTGATATAACTTCCAACAAACCTAGAATGGCATAATTTTAACACAGCGGGAATAAAATTGAAATCCATAGCTATACATCAGAATCCTAAGCAATATGCTGAAGGATCCAACCAAAACTCTGCTCATCCCAGAGTCATGTTTATTTTATATTTCAATTAATACATCTCATTGTCCTCTTTCACGTGCAAGCTATCAGTCACAATTTGTCATGCTTACACATTACTCGCATCGCTTAACCCCATGATTATGTGGACTGTGTAAACGTAAGGAATGTAAAATTCCTATGCCAAATAGCACAAGCGACGTTCTCTCGACACCCTAAGCTCTTCAATACATTTGCCAAATATTATACCGACATCACAAACAAATTCTACAATTTCAAAGCCACCACCAATTGGCTCAAAAAGATTTAGCCATGATATTAAAAAAGATAAAAATAAATACACAAACAGCACAGAGTCGCTACAATCCTTTGATTCAAATGATCGGACATAATCAGAACTAATACATGACAAGTCCTCGTATATTAATATAGCCAAACCTGAGATCATGATCCAACACTCAGGAAAACTGATATAATATCCGCCATCCATCAGCAGAGACACCGCAACTTTCTCCAAAAACAACACAATGAATGTCCAGAGCAAACTTAAAAAGGACAAAAATATCATACTCAAGAAAGCCCACATCATCCTCGATGAACTTTTTCTCTATCTATGTTCTTTGGAAAAAAAGGAAAAAAGAGAGACAGAACTTGACTACGAAAGGAGTACTTAGGCTTGCTCACCGAACCGGGTCTGAAGGCTTGGACATAATCCGGGACGTCGGGCTTCGTCATGCGGAACTTTATGTAAGGGTCGCAGGACAAGTAGAGATTTTTCACGAGAAAGCCGTTCGAGCCCTCCAGGAGACGCAACTTCATGGTCGACTCACGCACCTCCACGTTCGTATCCTTGGGGAAACCACTCACGTAGTCCCTCAATATCACTTGCTTGTCCCTCACTGCCTCCTCATTCTCGCCCGCCATCGCTCTTCGCTGCTCTTTCGGCAAAACTCTGAACACCCAGAAGAGAGAAGATGAGCAGGCGTGGAGTGTGAAGAGGCCATGCGGGACAGATAAGAAGGCGACCTTTTGGTTGCGCCCTGTGGGTCAGCCGGCGGGGGATGGTAGTTGATGGGGACGGTGACGATGGAGGTGAGTGGAGGATCATGAGGAGCGAGAGCGAGATGGTTTTGGAAATCTTAAATTTCGGTTCAATGTATGTCATGGTCTTCGAATTTTTTATTCATTCAATGATGTTCCCAAACTTTATCTTAATAATATGTAACGTAATCTCTGAACTTTATCTCAATATATAATGTGGTCTCCGGACTATATAAAAATGTTGAATGCCATCGTTCCATTAATTCAAGCTCATGGACAAAATTAAATATCTTCATATAATCAAATGACTACATTAGACATGCACCAAAAGTTTGGGTATCAAATTGACAATTTAAAAGTTTAGGGACAATTTTACATATTGGGATAAAGTTTAGGAGTCACATTGCATATTGGGTAAAACTTCATAAATTATTTATGTCGTTTTCCTATTGATGTTCGGTAAAATTTTTGTTCATGGGAATAGATTTAGAACAGAAACAAGAAGTAGAAAAAAAACAGTTTTTTGTTCTCGGAAACAATTTCTAGAATCTACTTTTTTTTTTTCTCTCCTCTCTTCTTCCTTTTGACTGGTCGCTGGCCTTGGCCATGTTTGGTGCAGCTGACTGGCTAGACGAGGGCCGACGACCTCGCCGGAGCGTCGCCGGCCCCCGAAGACATCGAGCCACGGTGAGGCATGGTGAGGCCGAGCTCACTCAGCAACCGGTCAGGCTTGGCCTCACCGGGCCACCTCTAGGACGGCGTCGCCTAGCGGTGGCCCGGCGAGGCTCGGCCTCCCCAATGGGCGCGAGGCTAGGCCTCGCCGGCCGTGGTGAGGCCGAGCCTCGTTGGTGGCTTGGTGAGGGTGGCTAGCGATAGGCCAAAGAGAAAAGAAAAAGGAAAAAAAATAAAAAATATAATAAAAGAATTAAAAAATTAAAAGAAATAAAAAAATCTAAGAATCTTACTAAATGTATTTCTATCTCGAGAATAGAAATTTTGAGAAGTTACCAAACGCGCTTTTTGCTCAAAATTGTTCTCAAGAACAGAATTAGAAAAAATCATTTCTCATCAAAAATTGTTTTTCGGAACAAAAAATCGTTACCAAACACGTCCTTAGTGACTGACGCCAGAAGATATGTGTTTGACTTTTCACAAGCAATAATTTAGGACTATTAAAATTAGAAAAATAATTTTTCATTTGCCCTTTTCAGCGAAACAAATGGAATCTAAAATCACATAGTCGCAAAGGGTTAAAGCTGTTAAAATATCTCTCTTGCTTGTCTATTTATTAGTAGCAATGGCTGTGACCCTGAGGATGTCCAGCAGCTTCTCAAACTTTGCCAAGAACACACGGTGATGATGCTTGATTTGGTGGGCTTGATGTATCACTAATTCGGATCGAGTCGAACAAAACGTTGTCCCTCATTTCTAGCGTGATGGATTCGAGTCCATAAATAGGAAACTTCAACCATTCAATGCAGACTTCGCTTATTTGCATGCTCATAGGGTTCTTGTCCTTGTTAATGTCGAAGAAATGCTCATAGAGTTCTTCGCATATAATTATTTTATTTTTGTAGTAAGTGTGCTTAACATATGTGAAGCTTGTGAGAGATACAGAGAATATAGAGAGCCCTCTTCCAAAAGAGTTGAGAGAACCAAAAGAAGCCCTTTCTTATAATTAATTTTTGTGAGTTGGGGTTGAATTTAGAATTGGAACACACTTGTGAAAAGGAAATGATCAAAAAAGTCCTAGACGATTGTACTTGTGCTAATTCCATCCTAAATCTTTTAACATGGTCAATCGAGTTCCAAACCTTTTAACAATTTAGCAGTGTAGTTCATCAAGCCAAAATTGGCAAATTTTGACAGGAAATCACTAATTTGAACGCCAACCGTTTTATGTGGCACAACTAGTGTTAATACCGACAAGTTTAAGTTTTTTCTTTTTTCTCTTTTCTTTTTGCTGGGCCTCACTTGGGCAAGCCCCCTTTCCAAATTTAGAGAGGTCAACCTTTGCCTAGGCCAAGGTGGTCTCGCTAAGTGTCACCCAGGGGAGGGTTGGCCTAGGCAAGGCCTTGTAAGGATTTGCTTGGCCTAGTCTGGTATGGTGAATAGGCGCTCACCCTCGCCCCCTAAGACTTGGCAAGGCCGGGCCTTGCCCTAGCCTAAGAGAGACTGGCCCTTGATTGGTCTATGGCTGGTGGTTCACCATTGGCCATTGGCCCCCCGGGAAAGAAAAAAGAAAAAAGAAAAAGAATAAATCATTTTTTTTAAATTCCAAAAGTTATCCAAGGTCAATGTTCATGTTAGAGACTTCCAACAAAAATTGGCTGGATAAACTATATTTACGATTTAATTGGCGAAATTGAAAAATTTAGACGTAGATTTACATAAATGCAATAAGTTATAATTTCTCTCTTGTGCATGACTTTGGTTTTAGGATAAGACCAGACAGAAAATACTGCGATGTATGCACACCGTTAAATCATAATAATCTATTATTTTTGAGTTTCATTTCTTTGATTTATCTCTTACTCAAATCTTTTAATTTGTTCATGCACTTTCCCCATTAGTCATAACAATTTGGTATCTCAAATGAGTCTTATTTAAAGACGATGACACGGTACAAGAAGAAATATTTCCATTAACATTATTATAGGGAGGCAAATAAAATTCTATACCTGATACAGACAACAATCCCCCGAAGGCAAAACAGAGCATGTGCACCCAAAAGTACACTAAGCGAGTTATTCGCGAAAAGCTACAAACCGCCACGTTTTCCAACGTTGCCCCCCGAAAACAAACCAACCAGATGGTCCTCCGTATCATCTGATTCATCCCCAAAGAAAGAAACAACCTCTACGTCCTCGCACGATGGAACGGCAACACAACGGCAAACAGAAAACAACCATTTTGAAAACACGAGAAAAGAGTAGACTATGCCGATGGAAAAAGTACAGAAAGCCGACTCATTCGTGAGAAACCACCACCACTTGTTTCCCGACATTGCGGCCGGAGAATAGCCCGATGAGAGCTGCCGGAGCATTCTCGAGACCTTCGGTAGTGTCTTCCACATAAACAATCTTCCCCTCTTTGATCTGAGGCAATACCATCTCCAGGAACTTTGGATAGAGATGATAGTAATCGAACACCAAGAAACCTTCCATTCTAACCTGCTTCAGAATGAGGTTCATCAAGTTGTATACGCCTTCGGGCTGCTCGAGATTGTACTGTGAGATCAGTCCACATAGTGCGATTCGGCCACGAAGTTTCATGTTGAGCAGTACTGCGTCGAGCATCTTTCCGCCAACATTTTCAAAGTAGATATCGATACCCTCGGGGAAGCATCTAATCATTTACCACACAAAAAGTCAAATGGAGTGGGCTTTAGGAGTGGGCACATATTTTATTTGCTTAATCATCATTGCTATACTCATAGCTCACCTTTTCAGTGCTGCATCCAGATCCGGTTCCTCCTTGTAGTTGAAAGCATCATCGAATCCAAACTTGTTCTTCAGCAAATCAACCTTTTTTGCAAAATAGCAGCAAAAAGAACTTTTAATAGAATGAAATTCGGAAGAGAACAGTAAGACTGTAGTTAGTGAAATGATGATTATGTTATGCATACATTCAACAGTGCCATCACTCTCTTGAGCATTCTCGAATTTTAGAAAGACAGCACTCATCAACCGTGATATGATTACCTTCTCTTTGCTACCAGCGCTGCCAACAACATAACAACCAAACAACTTTGCAAACTGGCCAACGAGCTGACCGACGGCTCCTGATGCTGCCGATATGAAAACAGTCTCTCCTTTCTTAGGAGAGCATACCTTGAAAAACCCGGCATAAGCTGCCATGCCAGCCATACCTGCAAAGATTAAATTTGTTGAAATTAGACAAGTCACAGGATTTGCTGAAACATAAGTATAATAGTGTTATGCTATGGCAAAATCTCAAATGGTCCGATTATTGCCCAAAGGTGAAGCCCGTGAGAAATGTATTGACTTCTCAAGGAAAGCTACTATTTCCCTAGAAATAGCTCATTTACATGCTTCTTTCAAAGCGAGAAGAAAGCTTTGCAGTATTGGCCCTGTCATTCAGACAATTCAACACGGCCATAAGGCTCATCAGCAATGAAACTCCCTACAAGTGATATCTTAACCATCTGATTCTCCTTATTCATTAACAAGAAAGAGATATTACAGTTGATGATTATAGAGCATACCCAAAAGGCCAGTGTAGTAAGACAAAGGAACATCGGTGTGTTCAATCTTAAAGCAAGCCTCTGGTGCAGTAATTAGACTATACTCCTCCCATCCAGTGAAACCCCAAAGCAAGTCGCCTTTCTTGAAGTTTGGATGCCCAGATTCCAAAACTCCAGCTACTCCATATCCAGTGATAGGCTGCATCAACGTGTTAAATACTTCAAATATAATTGCAAATAGTTCAGCAAACAAAAATAGATATTGTACTTCCAAGAAGGAATGATGAGACAATTTCATAATCAAATGCACTACAATAACCAGAGACCCTTACCTTTTGTCTGATATTAAAAGTCTGCAAGCTGAGTCATATTGAAGCAAGGTAAGTCAAAATGCAGCTTTCTTAACACTTAATATAACTTCCAACAAACCTGGAAGAAGAGCGGCGGACTTCTAATAGCTCAGCGAATAGAATTGAAATCCATAGTATTATGTTGGAATCCTTAGCAATTTCTAACGGATGCAACCAAAACTCTGCTTATCCCAGAGTCATGTTTAGTTTATATTTTAATGAATGCGTCTAATTATCCTATTTCACGTGCAAGCTATCCACCACCATTCGTCATGCTTACACATGAGTGGGAGTGTGAAGCAACTTGCATTGCTTAACCCCGTCATTATGGGCACTGTGTAAACGTAAGACATGTAAAATTGCTATGCCAAATAGCATAAGCGACGTTCTTTTGACACCCCAAGCTCTTCAATACATTTGCTGAATCTTATACCGACATCACAAATCACTTCTACACTTTCAAAGCCACCACCAATTGGCTCACCAAATATTTAGCCATTGTATAAAAAAGAATGAATAGACATACAGCACAGAGTCGCTGCCATCCTCTGATTCAAATGATCGGACATAATCAGAACTAATACTTGACAAGTCCTCGTATATTAATTTAGCCAAACCTCAGATCATGATCCAACACTCAGGGAAACTAATATAATACCCGCCATCCATCAACAGAGACACCGCAACTTTCTCCAGAAACAACATAGTGAATCCCCAGAGCAAACGGGTCAAACTTAAAGAGGATAAAAATATCATACTCAAGAAAATCCACATCATTCTCAGTGAACTTTTTCTCTTTCTACATTCTTTTGGAAAAAAAACAGACAGAACTTGACAACAAATAGAGTACTTAGGCTTGCTCACCGAACCAGGTTTGAAGGAATCAACATAACCCGGGATGTCGAGCTTCGCCATGCGGGTCCTCATGTAAGGGTCGCAGGACAAGTAGAGATTCTTCACGAGGAGGCCGTTCGACCCTTCCGGGAGACGCAACTTCATGGTCGATTCCCGCACCTCCATGTCCGTCTCCTTGGGGAAACCGCTCACGTAGTCCCTGAATATCACTTGCATGTTCTTCACTACCTCCCCATCCTCACTCGCCATGGCTCTTCGCTACTCTTTCGGCGAAGCTCCAAACACCCAGAAGAGAGAAGATGAACAGGCGTGGAGCGTGCTAGTGCGGTATCGTTCTTAGCGACTCAGCTGAGCGTGGAACACGTGAAGAAGTATTGCGGGACAGAAAAAGGTGACCTTTTGTTTCTCCTTGTCGCGTCTGTGGTGGGGATAGGAGTTGATGGGGGCGGTGACGACGGAGCTGAGTGGAGGATACTGTGGAGCGAGAGCGAGATGGCTGCGGAGATACTCCGCGGGGAGGACGACAACATTCGGGTATGTTCGGTTGTCGTTGGGATAACAGGACGAAGGATCCTAATTTTTGACTCAATGTCGAATATACTCCTTGAATTTTTTATTTATTCAATATTATCCATGAATTTTATCTTAATATATAATATGATTGCTGGTTTTTTAATTTATTCAATATAATTATTGAACTTTTGATATATGTTCAATTTAATCTATTTACTATATGGAGATGTTTAATATTGTTATTTCATTAATTCAGACTCAAGTTCAAGCTCAGAGACAATATTAAATATTTTTATATAGTACAATGACTACATTAACCACGTATTAACAATTTAGGGACTAAATTAGCAATTTAAAAATTCATGGACAATGTTATATATCAGGATAAAGGTCATGGACCAAATCGACAATTTAAAAGTTCAAGAACGGCATTACATATTAAGATAAAGTTCAATAATTATATTGAACAAATTAAAAGTTCAAGAATGCATATGATACCAAAATTTAGAGACTATTTGTATTATTTTTCTATTGGTGTTTTCTTGTGCATTGGATCGGTTCCGGAGCATAGTGATTGGTCATTTACACAGCTGCTCTTCTTGGTTGGGGGCCTCTCTTTTGTCTTCGTGTTGAACACAGTCGAAAATGGTCATGACCCTCCCAAAGTTTTTACGAGATGACCTGAAATTCCACTTCGCTTGGCGATTGACGCTAGAGGACACGTGTTTGATTTTTCATAAGCAATAATTTACAACTATTAAAATTAGACAAATGATTCTTGATTTGCTCTTTTCAGCGAAACAAACAGAGCATAAGATCACATAGTTGCAAAGGGTCAAAACTGTTAAAATGTCTCTTTTGTTTGTCTATTTATTAGCAGTAATGGCTGTGACGCTAAGGATGTCCAGCAGCCTCTCAAGCTTTGCCAAGAGCACATGGCGATGATGGTTTGATTTGGTGGGCTTGATGTATCACACTAGTTCGGATCGAGTCCAACAGAACGTTGTCTTCATTTCTAGCGGTGCTGGATTCGAGTCCATAACTTGGAAACTTCAACCATTCAATGCAAATTTCGCTTATTTGCACGCTCATACAGTTTTCTTTGCATATAATTATTTTGTTGTGGCGGTAAGTGTGCTTAATATATACGAAACTTGTGAGACTATGAAAAAAGCCCTTTCTTATTATTATTATTATTATTATTATATTGAGTTGGGGTTAAACACACTTATAAGGGGGAATTATTAAGAAAGTCTTAGACGATCACATTTGTGCCATTTCCATCCTAAACTTTTTAATGGGGCAAGTTCTAAACCTTTTGCGATTTACTATTGTGGTTCATCCTGCTAAAATTGGCCAATTTTGGGCGGAAATTGTTGATGTAAACACCAACCATCTTTTGTGATGCGATCGGCACTAACAATTTTTAAGATTTTTTTTTCTTTTTTCTTTTCCCTTTTCTTTTCGTCGGGCCTCACTTAGGCAGGGCTCCCTTGCCAAATCTAGAGAGGTCAACCCCCGCCTAGGTGAGGGTGTCCTTGTCGGCTGTCACCTAGGGGAGGGTAGGCCTTGCCAAGGCCCAACAAGGGTTGGCCTGGCCAAGTCTAGTGAATAGGTGCTCGCCCTCGTCCTTGCTCAATAGAGACCGGCCCTTCCTAGCCATGGCTAGTGGTTCACGGCTCGCAATCAATCACTAGCAAAAAAAAGTGAATACAAAAATTATATAGTTTTTTTAAATTAAAAAAATTATCCACGGTCAATATGTCATGCCTTAATCCTTAGGCACGCACCCATCCCTTACCTTGATCGATTTAATAGCGATGTTCTAGGACGTATTGTCGACTCTTTCATTTTAATACGCATGCGGAAGCATATAAATAATCCCTAGACAATAAAACAATGTGATAGAAAAGCATGACAAATTTTTCACAAAAAATCTTTTTATAAACACACAGGTTTATACACAGAAGCCTATAAAAAGGGATCGGCTTTTAACAAAATAGAATTGTCCTATGACTAATTAGTCGGACAAGTTTGCCGAGTCTTCGGGCTTCATCTCCTAAACTTTGGGCTTCGGTCCTCCACAACGATCATCTACGGACCTGAAAATGGTTATACAATAAACAGTGAGACAATGTCTTAACGAGTTCTACTCCCTAAGATCCGATTAGGAAGAATATATGCCCCAGGGGTTGCCTAAGCATAACCACGAATCAGAGGGCTTACCTTGACCTCAGTTTCCTTCCTGCAAGTCAGTTCAAATAATAAATACTGACTATCACATCAACCCATCAATTTAACTAATAGGATCGACTCAGCGATCAATTGACTTAGTCGATTATATGTCATCGAGGTTATCATATGGTCATCCCAACTATTCATTCTCGACTCTAAATCACAGCCCTATAGACATAATTTATACTTAGTGGAATCACGGCCTCACCTGGTAAATTTTCTAGACTTGGTAGTAATCACGGCCCCACCTAGCAATTTTCTAGATTTGGTGGTAATCACAGCCCCACCTGGTAATTTTTTAGACTTAGTGGCATCACGGCCCCACTCGACAATTTTAGACGTAGTGGTATCGCGGCCCCACTCGGCAATTTTAAATCCAACTCACAACCTCACACGGTTATTTTCCCTTCAAATGCCAACATTTTCCAATTTTGGGATAAATCCCCATAATCACCAATTTCACTCAAATTTTACAATCTGGTACTCGAATAAATAAACAGAAGCACCATTGCAATCAGCATGACATTCTGGCCGTCGCTTAGCCAGCCTAATTTCTAGAAATTAATTAATTATGAAAAATATTAAATAAATGCGATACATCCAACTTAGGCCCGTTATAGCCTAATTGGAAGTTGAAATGGACCCGGAAAATTTCCGAGACTCGTTCAATAAATAATAGAATGGGTCTACTCACTAATGTCACTAACTAACCACCTAACATGTATTGGCATATAATTAAATTAACTAATTTAATCTAATTTATCTAGCTAAACCATGCTTAATTAATCTAATAAATCCCTAAGCATCATTAACCTATTAAGCGGGATTTAGTGAGCTAAACTCACCGGTGCAAAGCGAAGATCGGTTCACCGCGACGGTGGCCGAACTTGGGCTCGCAACGACACCGATGGGCTTGGATTGGGCCTTAAACCGGCCAAACACAACTCAACAAGGTTGAGCTTCAGCCTTGGGCTTCTACAAGGTTGCTGGTTGTGGGCCCAAGATGGGCTGAAGAAGATGTGCTGAACTTGCTTGGGCTTCAAGTGAGCTGGAAATGGGCTTAACTTGATGGAGATGCTGGGCCAAAAATTTGCTGGATCCGTGGGCTTCAATTGGCGGGCTGAAGAAAACGTGGGCTGATGCTGAAGATTTGGGCCGCTTGGTTGATGGGCTGGAGCTTGCAGACAAAGAAGGGGCAAAGGCCGCTGTTGGGCCTCGGTGAGCTGCTACTGGGCCGAGAGAGAGAGAGAGAGAGAGAGAGAGAGAGAGAGAGAGAGAGAGAAGTAGCTTCGGTGGGAATCTGCAGGCGTGAAGATGGGTGAACAGCTTGGCCAAAAGATCGAAGATGGTGGGGAGCGAGCGTTGCTGGCGTCAACGTGGGAGCTGCTGTTAGGGTCTTCGGTGCTGGGGGTTTGACCGAGAGTGGAGATGGGCTGACGGTGGCTTCGCTGGCGTCTTGGGCTTGCGGCTGAAATGGAAGGAAGTAGCAAGAGCTATTGGGGAAATTGCTTCGTGGATAGTGTCACGGCAAGGAGTCAACAAACTTGCTGAGGTTGACCGTTTGTGCGGCAGAGAAGGGGGAAAAGAGGGCGAGCTGGTAGCTGGATTCGTGGCTTGGCTTGGGTGAGTGGAAAACTCAATGGATCGGCTGAATGGGGAATTCGGTGGTTTTGTCTTGGCGGTGGGGAAGCAGCTAAGAAGGAGAAGAAAGCAAATGGAAGAAAGGAAGGCAGAGGCAGCTGGTCTTCGACTAAGGCGCAATTCGCACGAGGAAGAAAAGGGACCGGTCAAGCGTATAGGAGAAGCCAAGGAGGGGCCCAAAGTCAGAAATTTTTATCTCCTCCATCGATGGCCTTGTCTCCCATTACTTTCCAACATAAATTTCCACCAATTAAACACATTTTGATGTAAATGTTGCACCCCCTCACCCTAGGCTCCGAATTTCCCAATCCTGGCTTCAATCTCTTCATTTAATTTCTCTAATTGAGGTCTAATCTTAGTGAAGAAAAATCTTGTATAATTATCTTAAGTCCCCAACACTTAAAAGCTCGGCTTGGAAGTCCAAATTTCCTTTAATTTGGCCCATATGAATTTCTATTAATTTTCCATGACGCCTGAATAGATTTTCTGTAAAAATATTGGAATCTCCAAAAATTATTCAGAAGATGAGTCGATGTTCCTAAAGTAGATCGTGACATGACAGAACTTTTAATTTCTGAAATCGGGTTTAAATTCGCGGTTAATTTCAATCCGCGCATTTTAGCGTGACCTGGGCTACCGAGTAATTTTCAGAAACTTTTAGTGCAAATGACCCGTGGTCGATTTTCTTCGAGTCACAATGAACCCACTCGACATAATGGTGACTCTCGGTTGTCGTCAAAATCTCGATGATTCAAATATAGACACAGGGTATCAAAACGATAGAAAAATCAATCTAGTGCCGATTGACGAGAATTTTCCAATTTAGTAGTGTCACTCACGATTAGCCACACATCTCAGTCAAATTAACCTATCTCTGATCTCAAATCGATTTTATATTGTGCCGTAATGGTTTCTAAAGATGAGCACGGTCAAGAAGTCGATTCCTGGTCGAGTTCTCAAGTTTATTGTATTAAAATTCCTTAATGACTTTCCTGGATAGTCTAGTTATCTCGAGAGCGATCAGCTCTGAGAACAGCCCTATAGGCGCATTGATGAAATGCCCGATTTATTCAATATAAAACAAAACTGAAAATCTGAGATGTTACATAATATTTATGTTAGTGATTTTCAGCCAAAATTGGCTAGATGAACTACACTTTAGATTCAATTGGCAAAATTGAAAATTTTTGGATTAAATTAACATAAGTATAATAGGTTTAATATATATATATATATATATATATATTTATTTATTTATTATTTCTCCTCATTGTGAATGACTTCATTTTTAGAATAGGACTACATAAAAAAGTAAAAATAAAAATGATTGTGGTTAGACGATTGTAATCATACCTTTATTGTATATAGGACTCATCTTGTTGATATCTCACCATATGCACACCGTCAAATCACGATAATCCGTTATTTTTGAGTTTCATTTCTTTGATTTATTTCTTACTCAAATCATTAAATTTGTTCACGCACTTCTGCATTATTCGTAACAATTTGGCATCTCAAATCAGTTTCACTTAAAGACGATGACACGGTACGAGAGGAAACATTTCCATTAACATCATAGACAGACAACAAGCCTCCGAAAGCAAAACAAAGCATGTGCACCCAAAAATACACTAAGCGACATTCGCGAAAAGCTACAAACTACCCCGTTTACCAACATTGACCCCTGAAAACAACCCAACCAGATGGTCCTCTGTATCATCCGATTCATCCCCAAAGAAACAAACAACCTCTGTGTCCTCGCACAACGGAATTGCAACACACAGACAAACGGAAAACAACTCATTTTGAAAACACGAGAAAAGAGGCGACGACGCGGATGGAAAAGTACAGAAAGCCGACTCATTTGTGAGAAACCACCACCACTTGTTTCTCGACATTGCAGCCGTAGAACAGCCCGATGAGAGCTGTCGGAGCATTCTCGAGACCTTCGGCAGTGTCTTCCACATACACAATCTTTCCCTCTTTGATCTGAGGCAATACCGTCTCCAGGAACTTTGGGTAGAGATGATAGTAATCGGTTACCACGAAACCTTCCATCCGAATCCGCTTCAGGATAAAATTTGTCAAGTTGTGTATGCCTTCGGGCTGCTCGAGATTGTACTGTGAGATCATTCGACAAACCACGATTCGGCCATGAAGTTTCATGCTGAGCAGCACCGCATCGAGCATCTTTCCGCCAACGTTTTCGAAGTAGATATCGATACCCTCGGGGAAGCATCTAAACATTTATAACACAAAAAGTCAAACGGAGTGGGCGTCAGGAACAGTTACATTTTTTTTTTTTATATCCCGTGCGCCAGTCGCTTATTTGCTTAATCATCACTACTATACTCATAGCTCACCTTTTCAGTGCTGCATCCAGATCCAGTTCCTCCTTGTAGTTGAAAGCATTATCGAATCCAAACTTGTTCTTCAGCAAATCAACCTTTTTCGCAAAAATAGCGGCAAAAACAACTTTTGAAAGAATGAAATTCGGAAGAGAAAAGTAAGACTGTAGTCAGTAAAATGATGACGATGGTATACATTCAATAGTGCCATCACTCTCTTGACCATTCTCAAATTTAAGAAAGACAGCACTCATCAACCGTGACATGATTACCTTCTCTTTGCTACTAGCGCTGCCAACAACATAACAACCAAACAACTTTGCAAACTGGCCAACAAGCTGACCAACAGCTCCCGATGCCGCTGATATAAAACAGTCTCTCCTTTCTTAGGAGAGCATACTTCGAAAAAACCAGCATAGGCTGTCATGCCAGGCATACCTACAAATTATAAATTTGTAGAAATTAGACAAGGTGTAGGAGTGTTATGCTATGGCAAAATCTCAAATGGTCCGATTATTGCCCAAAGGTGAAGCCCGTGAGAAATGTATTCTTCTCAAGGAAAGCTACTTTTTCTCTAGAAATAACCGATTTACACGCTTCGCAAAGCGAGAAGACAGCATTGCAGGGCTCTGTCTTTCAGACAATTTAATGAGGCCATAGGCTCATCGACAATGAAGATCCCTACGAGTAATATCCTTATTATCTGATTCCTCCTATTCATTAAGAAGACATAGTTATTGCAATCGATGATAAAAAAGCGTACCCAAAAGGCCAGTGTAGTAAGACGGAGGAAGATTGGCGTCTTCAATCTTGAAGCAAGTCTCTGGTGCAGTAAGTAGAGTGTACTCCTCCCGTCCAGTGAAACCCCAAAGCAAGTCGCCTTTCTTGAAGTTTGGATGCCCGGATTCCAAAACTCTAGCTACTCCATATCCAGTGAGAGGCTGCATCAATGCGTTGAATACTTCAAATATAAGTGAATGATTTAGCAAACATAAATAGACATTGTACTTCCAGGAAGGAATGATTGGACATAAAGACAATTTCATAGTCAAATGCGCTACAATTACCAGAGATCCTTTCACCTTTAACCTTTTTTCTGATATTAAAAGTTTGCAACTCGAGTCATATTGAAGTAAGGTAAGTCAAAATGCAGTTTTCCTTAACCCTTGATATAACTTCCAACAAACCTAGAATGGCATAATTTTAACACAGCGGGAATAAAATTGAAATCCATAGCTATATATCAGAATCCTAAGCAATATGCTGAAGGATCCAACCTAAACACTGCTCATCCCAGAGTCATGTTTATTTTATATTTCAATTAATACATCTCATTGTCCTCTTTCACGTGCAAGCTATCAGCCGCCATTCGTCATGCTTACACATTACTCGCATCGCTTAATGCCATGATTATGCGGACTGTGTAAACGTAAGGAATGTAAAATTCCTATGCCAGATAGCACAAGCGACACTCTTTCAACACCCTAAGCTATTCAATACGTTCGCCAAATATTATACCGACATCACAAACAATTTCCACACTTTCAAAGCCACCGATAATTGCTCACAAAAGATTTAGCCATGATATAAAAATAAATGGATAAACATACAGCACAGAGTCGCCACAATCCTTTTGATTGAAATGGTCGGATATTATCAGAACTAATACTTGACAAGTCCTTGTATATTAATTTAGCCAAACCTGAGATCATGATCCAACACTCAGGAAAACTGATATAAAATCCGCCATCCATCAGCAGAGACACCGCAACTTTCTCCAAAAACAACATAATGAATGCCCAGAGCAAACTTAAAAAGGACAAAATATCATACTCAAGAAAACCCACATCATCCTCGATGAACTTTTTCTCTACCTATGTTCTTTGGAAAAAAAAAAAAGAGAGACAGAACTTGACAACGAAAAGAGTACTTAGGCTTGCTCACCGAACCAGGTCTGAAGGGTTCGACATAAACCAGGACATAGGGTTTCGTCATGCGGAATTTCTTGTAAGGGTCGCAGGACAAGTAGAGAATTTTCACGAGAAGGCCGTTCGAGTCCTCCAGGAGACGCAACTTCATGGTCAACTCACGCACCTCCGTGTCCTTATCCTCGGGGAAACCACTCACGTAGTCCCTGAATATCACATGCTTGTTCCTCACTGCCTCCCCATTCTCGCTGCCATCGCTCTTCACTACTCTTTCGGCAAAACTCGGAACACGTAGAAGAGAGAAGATGAGCAGGCGTGGAGTGTGCGAGTGCGGTATCGTTTCTAACTCAGCTGAGCGTGGAACGCATGAAGAGGCCACGGGACAGTAAAGAAGGCGACCTTTTGGTTGAAAAATGTTGGGTCAGCAGGCGGGGATGGTAGTTTATTTTGACGGTGACGATGGAGGTGCGTGGAGGATCATGAGGAGCGAGAGAGACGGTTTTGGAGTACGTAAATTTTGGTTCAATGTATATCATGATCTTTGAATTTTTTATTCATTCAATGTTGTTCCCAAACTTCATCTCAATATGTAATGTAGTTTCTGAACTTTATCTCAATATGCAATGTGATCTCCGGACTATATAAAAATGTTGCATACTGTCGTTCTATTAATTTAAGCTCATGGACAATATTAAATATCTTAATATAATCAAATGTACATTAGATATGTACCAAAAGTTTGGGTACCAAATTGACAATTTAAAAGTTTAGGGACAACATTACATATTGGGATAAATTCAGGAGTCACATTGCATATTGGGTAAAAATTCATAAACTATTTGTGTCGTTTTCCGATTGGTGTTCTAAAAATTTTTGTTCCCGGGAATAGTTTGGAATAGAAATAAGAAGTGGAAAAAAATATTATTTGTTCTCGAAACAATTTCGTCTACTTTTCTTTTTCTCTCTTTTCTTTTCTTCTTCCTTTTTGATCGGTTGCTGGCCTTGGCCATGTTTGGTCGGTTGACCCGACTAGACGCAGGGCCGCGACCTTTGCCGGAGCGCTTGCCGGCCCCCAAAGATGCCGAGCCACGGTGAGGCAAGTGAGGCCGAGCTGGCTGACCACACTGCTAGGCAGCCTCGCCCGGGCCACCTCCCGAACGGCGTCGCCTAGCGGTAGCCCGGCGAGGCACGACCTCCCTAATGGGAGTGGAGGTCGGGCCTTGCTAGGCCAGGAGTAGGCAAGGCCGACCTCGCTGGGCTCGGGTGAGGGTGGCTAGCGACCAGCCAAAGAGAAAAAGAAAAAATGAAAAAGAAAAATAAAAAATAATAAAAGAATTAAAAATTAAAAGAAATAAAAAAATCTAAGAATCTTACCAAATGTATTTCTATCCCAAGAATAGAAATTTTGAGAAGTTCTCAAACGATCTTTTCGCTTAAAAATTGTTCCCGAAGAGTCGGAAAATCATTTCTCATCAAAAATTGTTTTCTAACAAAACTGCTACTAACGCGTCAGAAGATATGTGTTTGACTTTTCACAAGCAATAATTTAGGACTATTAAAATTAGAAAAATAATTTTTCATTTGCCCTTTTCAGCGAAACAAATGGAATCTAAAATCACATAGTAGCAAAGGGTTAAAGCTGTTAACATATCTCTCTTGCTTGTTTATTTATTAGTAGCAATGGCTGTGACCCTGAGGATGTCCAGCAGCCTCTCAAACTTTGCCAAGAACACACGGTGATGATGCTTGATTTGGTGCTTGATGTATCACTAATTCGGATAGAGTCGAACAAACGTTGTCCTCATTTCTAGCGTTCTGGATTCGAGTCCATAACTAGGAAATTTCAACCATTCAATGCAGACTTCCTTGTTTGCATGCTCATAGGTTCTTGTCCTTATTGATGTCGAAGAAATGCTCATAGAGTTCTTCACGCATATAATTATTTATTTTTGTAGTAAGTGTGCTTAACATATGTGAAGCTTGTGAGAGATACAGAGAATATAGAGAGCCCTCTTCCAAAAGAGTTGAGAGAACGAAAAAAAGCCCTTTCTTATAATTAATTTTTGTGAGTTGGGGTTGAATTTAGAATTGGAACACACTTGTGAAAAGGAAATTATCAAAAAATTCCTAGACGATTATACTTGTGCTAATTCCATCCTAAATCTTTTAACATGTTCAATTGAGTTCCAAATTTTTTAACAATTTAGCAGTGTAGTTCATCAAGCCAAAATTGGCAAATTTTGACAGGAAATCACTGACTTGAATACCAACCGTTTTATGCATCACAATTAGTGTTAATACCGACAAGTTTAAGTTTTTTTTTTTTTTCTTTTTTTTGCTGGCCTCACTTGGGCAAGCCCTTTTCCAAATTTAGAGGTCAACCTTTGCCCGAGGCCAAGGGTAGCCTCGCTAAGTGTCACCTAGGGGAGGGTTGGCCTAGGCAAGGCCTTGTAAGGGTTTGCTTGGCCTAGTCTGGTATGGTGAATAGGCACTCCCCCTCGCCCCACTAAGACTTGGCAAGGCTAAACCTTGCTGGGCCTTGCCCTAGCCTAAGAGAGACCGGCCCTCGATTGGTCTATGGCTGGTGGTTCACCATTGGCCATTGCTCCCCCCCAAAAAAAAAGGAAAGAAAAAAGAAAAAAGAAAAAGAAAAAGAAAAAATCATTGTTTTAAAAATTTCAAAATTTATCCAAGGTCAATGTTCATGTTAGAGATTTCCAATAAAATTGGCTAGATAAGCTACATTTACCATTTAATTGGTCGAATTGAAAAGTTTAGAACTAGATTTATATAATTGCAATAAGTTATACTTTCTCTCTCTTGTGTATGACTTTGGTTTTAGGATAAGACCAGACAAAAATATGCGATGTATGCACACCGTTAAATCATAATAATCTATTATTTTTGAGTTTCATTTCTTTGATTTATCTCTTACTCAAATCTTTTAATTTGTTCATGCACTTTCCCCATTAGTCATAACAATTTGGTATCTCAAATGAGTCTTATTAAAGACGATGACACAGTACAAGAACAAATATTTCCATTAACATTATTATAGGGAGGCAAATGAAATTCTATACCTGATACAGACAACAATCCCCCGAAGGCGAAACAGAGCATGTGCACCCAAAAGTACACTAAGCGACTCATTCGCGAAAAGCTACAAACCGCCACGTTTTCCAACGTTGCCCCCTGAAACAACCCAACCAGATGGACCTCCGCATCATCTGATTCATCCCCAAAGAAAGAAACAACCTCCATGTCCTCGCACGATGGAACGGCAACCCAACGGCAAACGGGAAACGACCATTTTGAAAACGCGAGAAAAGAGTAGACTATGCCGATGGAAAAAGTACAGAAAGCCGACTCATTCGTGAGAAACCACCACCACTTGTTTCCCGACATTGCGGCTGGAGAATAGCCCGATGAGAGCTGCCGGAGCATTCTCGAGACCTTCGGTAGTGTCTTCCACATAAACAATCTTCCCTCTTTGATCTGAGGCAATACCATCTCCAGGAACTTTGGATAGAGATGATAGTAATCGAACACCAGAAACCTTCCATTCTAACCTGCTTCAGAATGAGGTTCATCAAGTTGTATACGCCTTCGGGCTGCTCGAGATTGTACTGTGAGATCAGTCCACATAGTGCGATTCGCCACGAAGTTTCATGTTGAGCAGTACTGCGTCGAGCATCTTTCCGCCAACATTTTCAAAGTAGATATCGATACCCTCGGGGAAGCATCTAATCATTTACCACACAAAAAGTCAAATGGAGTGGGCTTTAGGAGTGGGCACATATTTTATTTGCTTAATCATCATTGCTATACTCATAGCTCACCTTTTCAGTGCTGCATCCAGATCCGGTTCCTCCTTGTAGTTGAAAGCATCATCGAATCCGAACTTGTTCTTCAGCAAATCAACCTTTTTGGCAAAATAGCAGCAAAAAGAACTTTTAATAGAATGAAATTCGGAAGAGAACAGTAAGACTGTAGTTAGTGAAATGATGATTATGTTATGCATACATTCAACAGTGCCATCACTCTCTTTTGAGCATTCTCAAATTCTAGAAAGACAGCACTCATCAACCGTGATATGATTACCTTCTCTTTGCTACCAGCGCTGCCAACAACATAACAACCGAACAACTTTGCAAACTGGCCAACGAGCTGACCAACGGCTCCTGATGCTGCCGATATGAAAACAGTCTCTCCTTTCTTAGGAGAGCATACCTGTAACCCGACATAAGCCATGCCAGCCATACCTGCAAAGATTAAATTTGTTGAAATTAGACAAGTCACAGGATTTGCTGAAGCATAAGTATAAAGTGTTATGCTATGGCAAAATCAAATGGTCTGATTATTGCCCAAAGGTGAAGCCCGTGAGAAATGTATTAAGCTACTATTTCCCTAGAAATAACTGATTTACATGCTTCTTTCAAAGCGAAGACAGCTTTGCAGTATTGGCCCTGTCATTCAGACAAATTCAACAAGGCCATAGGCTCATCAGCAAATGAAAATCCCTACAAGTGATATCTTAACTATCTGATTCTCTTTATTCATTAACAAGAAAGAGATATTACAGTTGATGATTATAGAGCATACCCAAAAAGGCCAGTGTAGTAAGACAGAGGAACATCAGTGTGTTCAATCTTAAAGCAAGCCTCTGGTGCAGTAATTAGACTATACTCCTCCCATCCAGTGAAACCCCAAAGCAAGTTGCCTTTCTTTGAAGTTTGGATGCCCAGATTCCAAACTCTCTAGCTACTCCATATCCAGTGATAGCCTGCATCAACGTGTTAAATACTTCAAATATAATTGCAATGGTTCAGCAAACAAAAATAGATATTGTACTTCCAAGAAGGAATGATAAGACAATTTCAATCAAATGCACTACAATAACCAGAGACCCTTACCTTTTGTCTGATATTAAAAGTCTGCAAGCTGAGTCATAGTGAAAGCAGGAGTAAGTCAAAATGCAGCTTTCTTAACACTTAATATAACTTCCAACAAACCTGGAAGAAGAGCGGCGGACTTCTAATAGCTCAGCGCGAATAGAATTGAAATCCATAGTATGTTGGAATCATAGCAATTTCTAACGGATGCAACCAAAACTCTGCTTATCCCAGAGTCATGTTTTTATATTTTAATGAATGCGTCTAATTATCCTATTTCACGTGCAAGCTATCCACCACCATTCGTCATGCTTACACATGAGTGGGAGTGTGAAGCAACTTGCATTGCTTAACCCCGTCATTATGTGCACTGTGTAAACGTGACATGTAAAATTGCTATGCCAAATAGCATAAGCGACGTTCTTTTGACACCCTAAGCTCTTCAATACATTTGCTGAATCTTATACCGACATCACAAATCACTTCTACACTTTCAAAGCCACCACCAATTGGCTCACAAAAGATTTAGCCATGATATAAAAAAGAATGAATAGACATACAGCACAGAGTCGCTACTATCCTCTGATTCAAAGGATTGGACATAATCAGAACTAATACTTGACAAGTCCTCGTATATTAATTTAGCCAAACCTCAGATCATGATCCAACACTCAGGGAAACTAATATAAAATCCGCCATCCATCAGCAGAGACACCGCAAACTTTCTCCAGAAACAACATAATGAATCCCCAGAGCAAACGGGTCAAACTTAAAGAGGACAAAGATATCATACTCAAGAAAATCCACATCATCCTCAGTGAACTTTTTCTCTTTCTGCATTCTTTTTGGAAAAAAGACAGAACATG